>NC_088176.1:1330000-1475000 GCF_028769735.1 Zonotrichia leucophrys gambelii | reverse complement strand
AATAGGTTTTCCCTAAAGGTGTTTCTCTCACTTCTGAGGAAATAATCCTGGGAAAAATGAGTGTATTTTATGTCCTAATACCACCCATATCCTGCGCAGTTCCACAGAACAGCCACCTTGTTGTTTACTGTGCCTGAAAGCAAAGCCAGCAGCTCCTGCAAGCTGCAGGTGAAATCCCCCCTGTGCTGGGGGCTGGGGACACCAACAGTGCCCATCCTGCACCCCTGCAGCCCTTCCCAGCCCCTTCCCCATTTCCTGACCCCGAGCAGAGGTGTGGTTATTGTATGTACGCAAAATCACAGAATTGTTCAGGTTTGAAAAGGTCTTTAAGGCCTTTGAGTCCCCTGCCAGCACCCAGGTGAGGTGACACCTGGGGACATCCACATTCCCCCTTCATCCAACAGCCTCTCACTTTCCCTGGGGCATGGAAGGACCAACTTTGCACAAGGCTGGCTCAGCTCTGCTCAGTTAATGAGTTAATGAGGCTCCTCAGAGCTGTGCGAGCAAGGTCCAGCTGCAATCAAGGGTTAATTGCACCACAGCTTTCCTCCAGGAAATTCCCCTGCCATTACATAGATCCACTTTAAAAAAGGCCCAGACAACAGCAGTCACATCATAAATTAAGAAAATAAAGCTTTTAAATGACTTTGCCCCTAGTTTTAATATATATTAATGATCTGAAGCATTCGTGTGTTGCTCGTACTGAACTTTGCACTTATTTTTCAGGAATTCCTGTATTGCAGTTAAAGGCAAAACAGCAAAAGTTCATCTTTTTGCATCGTCCTCAGGATGTGCTTGCTGAGAACCAAGTCTGGGCAGATTTTCCTGTCAGTGAGGGTTGCACAGGAGGGATTTACCCCTCAGACCTGGACTGAGCAAAACCCCTCACAGGCAGGGATGGGAAGGGACCAGAGCTGGTGAAACCCCAGGAGGGTCCCCGGAGGGACCACAGGGGATCCTGACACTGACATCAAAACCAAGGCATGGCTGGATGCTCACCTTGGAGAGCTTTTCCAGCCTTAATGATTTGAGTAAGGAATGAACAAGAAATAAAAATCCATTTAAATGCATTTCCATCCAGCACAGAGCTGCTTCCCACAGATCCAGGGGCATCCCACATGCATTGATCCTTTTATCAAATACCCTCACGGATTTGTGAGGGTTAATTCTAACACACCTGTTGGAAAAAAGAAATCTGCGTTTTTCAGCTGCTGTGCAGTGCAAGAGAGTTGTTAAAAGTCTGGAGTTTTCTGGTGATGTTTAATCTTGTGTCCAAAGATGCCTGAACAGGTTTCTGTCTCTCTCCCCCTCCCAACCTCGCAAAGTGAAGCTTGGGAGTAAAATCTCTTCTTTATGCAAAATGTGTATGTATATAAAACTCTTAGGTAAAGTATTAACATATTTAAATTATCATAAAAATAAATGGTGCACCAAAACCATCCCTGCTTCTTTTTTTTTTTTTCTTTCCCTCTTAAAAAATAGTTATGGATATTATTCTCAGAAAAACGTCTTATGTGTGGGCATGCTAAGAATTCATGATTTCATTGCACAGCAGAGAATATGTGAGTTTTATGTGTGATTCACAAAGAAAATTAGGTGTGAAAGTGGGATAAGTACTGGGATGTACAGTAGATTGCTACCTCCAAGGCAAGATTTACATACAGATATTTGTGTTGTGTTATGGAACCTACTTATTGTAACCATAAAAATTATTTGTACATCGATTTCCGTGGAGTCAAATTTTAAATACGTAAAAGGTAGTTAATTCTTCCAAATGAGTTTGTAAAAAAATGCCAGGGGGACAAGATGCAGCAGAGACCATAGAAACAGCCTCATCACATGATGCAGCAAATGGGAACCAGAAATTTGCAGCAAATGGGAACCAGAAATTTACAGCAAATGGGAGCCAGAAATCCCCATTAAGAGCCCTATATTGTGTAGAATCAATGTAATCAGCCATCACTGCCTGAAAAAAAAAATGTATTTTACATATTGCTATCCAATTTCTAGAAATGATTTTGCTGTAAGAAAAAGGAGAAAGCCAGGAATAACAAAACGAGATGAAATGCTCAGAGCTCAATTGTTGCACATTTTTATCCACGTCTTTTAACGGGGCGAGAAATCCGCTGGAAATTATTCAAATTCAGACACGTGGCAGAGAAATGGGATCTGCAAAATAATAACTGTAATAGCATTCAATATAAATACGGTTTTAATGAAATAAAGGTTTCTGTCTCCATTGCCCACCTTCTCCCAGGGTTTCCCATATTGATGATTATCAGCAATCACCCTGGGTCCTCCTGCCCAGCCCGAGCCCCTGGGACAGCAAATCATTTTTAATGGGGAGCAAAAGAGGGAAACTGAGGGCTGGCTGGATTAACTATTTCGCCCAAGGTCACAGGCAGGTCGATTTATGGGTAGGGACAGAAATTAAACTGGGGCTCCATCACTTGAACAGCACTGTCACACAGCAGCAGATGTGTCCCACAGCTGGAACGCACCCCAAAACCCTGCCAGCACCCCTGCTCTCCTCTGGGGCTGGGATTGAGGGCTGCTCAGGAGCTACAGGCAGCAGGGAGAGCTGCTTTGGAGCCCAGCCCATGAGCACACACTCATCTCACCTCACCAAGGGCCTCCCACCCATCCCAGCTCCATAAAGCTTTTTTCAGACCTGAGTAACTTTTAACTCACGCTCTGCTCTGGGCTGAAACACCTGGATTTGGATTTAGCAGGTACAGGGATGAGCTAAACCAGCATCTTAGACCCCGCTTGATGTGCTCCAAAGATCTCAGCTGAAAGATGGCAGAAACCTGGAATCACCTCTGAACAGCAAGCAGGATTTATCCTTAAACCCAGCTCAAAATCCTGCCTCACCTGGCACTGGGCATTGACATCCTCAACCTCCCACAGCCTGTTAGAGCTGGGAATTTGCCCTCTGATGGACACAGGGGGCTGAGGACCACCCTGCCTGCTGCCAGTGGCCAAAGAACAGATGATTTTTTCCCTCAAATCTTCCTCACATCACTGATTTCTTCCCTTATTACACAGCTCAGCCATGGAGCAGGAGCCAGGGGCTGGGGAAGGTGGCACAGCTCTGCCATGAGCTCTTGTTTGGCCATCACCCATGCCAGGACTTACAATTCCCCTCTTTTTAAGGCACGTTTTAGTAGAAAGCAGCAAGGTTTGCACAAATTATGTTTATTGTTGTTGTTATGGTCTGGGTAATCTCTTATTCCCATCCAGTGCTACAGATTAACAAAATAATCCAGGCACCACCTATCAATTCCTGATAGTTTTGCACCTATAATATCTGTTACCCCTAAATGAAGTATCTGACTGCTCAAGTTTTCAAAAAAAAATACTCACAAATATTAGCTCTGCTATCTGTTTTCTCACAGGAATTTTTACCATTGACATTACCACTATTCTGTATGTTGGTTTGGTTTGACTGGCTTGTTTTTTTTCTTTTAAAGTGCAACAAATATATTTACCTTTTTAGGTATAATTTTATCCGAAAACCTAATAAAAAGGCAGTAAAGAAACAAAGTTAGCTATTAGATAAGAGTTCTTGCTGCCAAAAGCCATAATCTGACACAGATTGAGCCTGGTACAGTAGTCAATTAATGGCTCAGTGCTCATACAATAATGACCTACTAACCTGACGGTGTGTTGCTCTCACATTTTGCTGTCCCCTGGGATGCCACTGTCACTGTGTTATCTATTGCCTGCTTCCCTATCAAAGAAAATAAGCAGAGCTGAAATGTATGTACGCATCAAGCTCTGTAGTTCATTGCACACCAACCCCAGCAACTGGAGGAACAATAGATTTATAAGTTTATCCTACATTAAACCAAACATGCCTGACTGCACTGTAAATTACTAAATAATAAACCAGGTGGTGTAAGATCCTGACTTGGACAGAATATAAAAATCTATCAACCTGTAAAATACAATAACCATAAACGTGCTATGTAGCTGATGGCTCAGGTAAACCATCCACCTCCAGCAGCAGAGGTTTTGCTGGAGTAAATTGCAACAAAAGGTTTACTAAATTTAGGTCTGGAGCACTTCTTCATTTTAGGCAACACCATCAATAGGAGAAATATAATTGAGCTAAAACCAGTGGCAAATGTGCTTGTTTTGTTTACATTTCTTTGTCTCTAATGGAGCTATTTCATGGTAATGTGCTGTGTTTCCCAGCATATTGCCACGGGCATTTAGTCTGATCTCTAAAGAGAAGATGAACTGCTGCAGAAGGGCATCTTTCTTCAGGATTCAAACTTCACATTCAAATTAGCTTGAAGTAGTACAGGAGGTGCAAAATGCAGAACGCTGAAAGGTCAGGGCACTCGCATCCTTGGAATGGACTAAATCTCAATTTAAAAGAAACCCCCAGCAGTTGTGTTAGTGCAATAAAATATTTTGCACGCCTCTGTGCACACCATTAGTCCCACCCCAAATGATACCCCAGATTTTTAATAAGTCTTACCTTTGCTCCCAAAATTAATTGCCACGGACCACAGAAAACATTAGATCAAGGCACTCAAAAAACGATTCAATAAATCAGAACTCCAAAATCCACAATATTAATTAATTCCCTTTTCGGAGCTTTTCAAGAAGCCAAGCAGGTTAAATTTATATGATTTACAAACAGTGTTTACATACATAGAGAGACAACTAATTGCTGCACGGCTTGACATCATTACAGGGAAATGCTGGGGGATGCAGACAGTTTAATTAGGGGTGGCTTTAAGTTCACAACACAACTGGTACCACAGTGCTTTACTAATGTGCTTATACAGGATGATCATACACACCACAGCTTTTATTCTTTCTGTGCTCTTTGTCTTTACAGCAGAAAATAAAGTATTTTTCCCACGCAGGCAAGCTGACACAGTGTATATTTCCCCCCTCGATTTTATTCACTTGCTTTGCAGAGCATAAAGAAATGTTTCTTAACCTAACAAAGTGCATATTCAATTGCAGATGCGTGTGCCTTGCTGATCCATGAGCAAACACACACAAATCCTGCGCTCAGCCTCTCCCAAATTCCCCCATTCAAGGCAAACTCCCACTGAAATTAATGGGGACTCAGCACCTCATCATTATTTCCCTGGATTGGACCTCGTGTGAACCCACACAAGTGGGGTTCAAAGCTGTTCCCTCACTTTTTTTGGAGGAAAAATGGGAAATGCCTTGCAGGAAGCACCTGAACTTCAATAATAATGGGCCCAGTGTGCATCTGCCAAGGGGCAGATAAAGGGAGCTCTTACCCATTTTCATCACAGAACAGTTTTTCTCCTGGCAGGGTGAGGACAGGCCCCCTAAGCACCTTACTCGTTTCTTTTTAAGCAAATGAGGCTGAAATGTTATTATCCTGTTTTTATGAGGCACCTCCATCACTCATTTCCACAGTGGTTTCTGCAGCGTTGGACACAGCACTGTTCTCCTGGAATATCAGGGTCCTTTTCTGCTCCTCCCACCGCCCAGACAGTGTCTCCAATTTTCCTGTTCTAGTTTCAGAATGGATGTTCCCATCCTAGTCTTGGTTCTAGTTCCTGTTCTAGTCCCAGCATCTGCTCATCCTTGTCTCCCTGTGCAATGGAGCCTTTTTACTTACCATGAAATGAAATCCCTTGGGGGACATTCAAAAGGTCAGAATTATTTCAAAAAACAGTTTGTGATATGGAAAAAAAAAATACTACATCCAATTAAAAATGCACAAGTAACTTAGATAAGGAGAATAAGAGCTCAGTAGTGCAGGAGACAGGAATCACCAGGTGCGGTTTCCTTGGTACTTGGTTTGGGAGCCACATCACAGCTCCAGCTACCATCATTCCCAATCCATGGAAGAGCATCTCTCCAGGCAGGAGCATCTCCTGGTCTCATGTCAGCAGCTGATGGTGTGGCAGGGAAAAGAGGTGCCCTTTATTCACCACATCTACACTCACAGGTGTTGATTTCACAAACAAAATCACTGGAGAAGTTATAGAACGAGACTGAAAACTTTGAATTTCCATTTAGCTGCATGAATTTTAGTCTTGGACTTGTGGGAGAAGATTAGCACTGAGCTCTGCCAGTCACAGTGTCCATGGAAAGTTTTCCTGCCCTAGTTAGAAATTCAAGCAATTTTCTGGCACTGCATTTTTGATACGTAACTCCCTGCTCCAACAACTGGCAATGGTGAAGTTGTTACGGTCTATTTATCTGTATTTAATTATTTTTATGCACCCATCACTGTAGCATCTGGATCAAATGTAATAATGCATTAAATTAAACTGTCTAGAGTGGAAAACACAAACTGTTACCATCCCCACAACGCCCCAGCCAGTCCAACAACAGCACTGGTGACAAAGACAGGATCTTCCAAAGAGCAGGAGTTCAGTGGCCAGAGCCAGGACAAAGCCAGGTGTGAAATTCTGTATTTTGCATAATAGAAGCCCACAGTGGCTTGGCTTGAAAGGGACCCTGAAATTACCCAGTGCCACCCAGCCATGGCAGGGACACCTCCCACTGTCCCAGGTGCTCCAGCCCCAATGTCCAGCCTGGCCTTGGGCACTGCCAGGGATCCAGGGGCAGCCACAGCTGCTCTGGGCACCTGTGCCAGGGCACAATTTCTTCCCAATATCCCATCTAAATGCACCCACTTTAAGCTTAAATCCATTCCCTGTGTCCTGTCCCTCCATCCCTGTCCCCAGTCCCTCTGCAGCTCTCCTGGAGAGCTGCTCTGGATTTGCTCCATCAGATCCACATCCCTCCTGTGCTGGGGATCCCAGGACCCAGGGCTGCAGGTTGGTGTCAATAGAGGGACAGAATCAGGCACCAAATGAGGTGTCTGAGGCAGGAAGGAGCTGCCAGGCCTTTCTTTTGGAGCAGCTTCCTCCACATCTGCATTTTCACTCGGTCTGAGAAGCTTCAGAGATGCTGAATGGCTGAAGAGATCCAGCTGAGATATTCAGAAAGCCAGGACTATAAATATTTTCACCTCTCAGTAACCTGGAGTGCTGGACAACATAACAATGGCTAAAAGAGGTAGATTTTGCTCCCCTTTGTACACAACCCTATTGATTTCACATTCTACACTTTAAGAAAGTGCTGAGATCATTATGTGTCTTTTAATAGATTTTGACTCCGGAGACAAACATGTTGAGAGCTGTCATCACCAAGATGCCTGCTGTCATTGTGCCATCTTCTTAACCTAACGTAAGGAAATTCATATTTAGTGAACGAGGAAATTACTTTGGGTATGTATCATTCAAATCCTTAAGGATTATTGGCTAATTAGGAGCACAGTAATGTAAATTTGCCTTGTGTCAGGTTTTCAGGAACAGTAAAATAACATAATTAAGCAGTGAGCAAAGTAGATCATTTAAGCTACTCTTCACTGACAAATGTATATGATGTCTAAATATACCATGGGCTTCTAAACTAGTAACTAATGGGAACTGACTGGAAAGTCTAAAACAATGGTTTCAAAGAGAAATCGAGTGTGTTAATCCAGAGTAAATAGCTCTAACTCGCTCTTGGTGGCATTTAGGAGGAGGAGGGGGATGTTTTCAGCCTCTCTGGCTGCCTGCCTGTGTCCAGAGGTGCATTTTGAGCAGCACAGGCTGCCCAGACCCCTTCCTGCTCCATTGCACAAGAATCCTGTGAATCCATGCAGCTGCAGCAAAGGAAAAAAAAAAATAAAAAATCTCCTCATGGAAATTCAGCACAAACCCAAACAAGGCCTTTGCATATGCAATTGCATGCGTGGTTTGGGTATTTATAAGCTGATTCTTCTTTTCTGCTGCTTTGGTTCACCGTGTGTTTGCTGGGTGGTGACTTTGCGTGACACACACGACCAGAGCCTTGTGTGATCTGGTACATGACCCCGGCTTTGCTTCTTGTTCGAGCAGCCCTGGCTGGAATCAGCCCCTGTGAGGGTCCCTGTTACATCAGGACAGTGGAGAGGGAGGTGACACACGGGCTGGTGGCAGGGAGCAGCCACCTGCAGAGGGTCCTCACCCCCAAACTGCTCCCACGAACCGCGGAGGATTATTGACACAGACTGCTCGGCCAAATCCTGCTCAGCCCCTCCCTGGAAACATTCATGTGTTGGAGTGCAGATGTTTCAGTTTAATATCTGGCCCTCAGCGCTGCAGCAGAGGATGGGTGGGTACCTCAGGCAGCAGGGGGAACATTTTCAGTGCTCCACCAGAGGCACGACCTGACCTCTGTTTCTGGGACCCTGCAGCTGATCCGCTCTGTGCCTGACCAAGCAGCTCCCCAAACCAGGCACAGGCACAGGATCTGCTCTGAAATCCCACAAACGAGGACTGTTTTCTGCTCACTGCCCCCTAATTCATCTCTGCTGCTCCTGGGTGCGACAGTGCTCCCAGCCAGGGCTGGTGCCATCATCCCCATCTCCCAGACGGGATTACTGGCGCATCCTTCTGGCTCAGCATTTTGGGTAAAAACAGGAGTTCAATGGCCAAAGACAGGACAAAGTCAGGTGTGAAATTCTGTGTTTTGCATAACAGAACCCCACAATGGCTTGGCTTGAAAGGGACCTTGAAATCACCTGACCTCTGTTTCTGGGACCCTGCAGCTGATCCGCTCTGTGCCTGACCAAGCAGCTCCCCAAACCAGGCACAGGCACAGGATCTGCTCTGAAATCCCACAAACAAGGACTGTTTTCTGCTCACTGCCCCCTAATTCATCTCTGCTGCTCCTGGGTGTGACAGTGCTCCCAGCCAGGGCTGATGCCATCATCCCCATCTCCCAGACTGCAGTCCTGGCACATCCTTTTAGCCCAGGATTTTGGGTTCCTGCCACCTGCCAGTCATCACCATGGGCTGAAGAGCTCATGGAAAAACCCCTCTTGGAGCTTCCCCTTGGGACAACAGCCCCCAGGTGCAGCTTTGCACTTCAGGATTCCAGGGTTTCCTGGTTTTCCCACTCCCAGCTCTCTGACACCTCCCTTCCTTCTCACACCAACCTGAATATCCCTGCCTTCTGCACAGGACTGGGATTATGAGATCCAGCTGCAGCCATGGCATGAAGCAATCGTGTTCCCTAATTTATAGTGAAGGTTTTCACAATTCCAGCGCTGGGAACAGATTCAGCATGCAGGAGGTTGTTCCACAACATTTAGAAGAAGCTCATGAGAAATGTGAAAAATGGAAGTAATGCCATTGATACCTTGTGCAGGCTGCCCTAGAGCAGAGGCTGGGCAGAGTTCCAGAATAAAGCAGGGATTGATCCAAAGCATCTCCTCCATGGATCCACCTTGGGCAGCACCAGAGCCCAGCCAGGGCTGCACCCAAGATGAACCAAAATGGCCCCAAAATGTTGATAGAGCTTGGTGTGGGGGACAGAAGAGGTGGCAAAGACACCCCACACACCTTGCACTGAATCCCCATCCCTGGAGGGCTCAAAGCTGTGTGCATGTGGCACTTGGGGACTTGGACAGAGGTGGCCCTGGCAGTGCTGGGGAATGCTTGGGGTCAATGGCCTGGGAGGGCTTTTCCAACCTCAAGGATTTGCTGATTCCGTGATTTTTTCCACTCAACCACCAAACTTGGAAATGCTTTAGAAGATTGGCACAAAGAGAAGTGCTGGCATTGCCTCTGACACACTTTGCTAACCAAACTCCAGCCTGATGGGCACCAACACTCAAAGATCCGCGCAAAATCCAAACCCCAAACACTCTGGATGAGTTTTGTTGAGCTCTGCTAAGCTCAAAAAAATCCTGCAATTAAAAGTGTTCAAACTCACCCTGACTGCAAAGACAAATAATTTACTTTGGGTTCCATGCCAGAGTTTGCAATTACATTGAATAAGTCATTTACAACTGTCTGCTAATCAAAGAGATAATATGTAGAATAAGTGTTTCACAGCAATTAAATCTTTTTTTCTCCCATTAACTAAAAAAGGTTATTTTGCAGCCTCTTTGTGCTGAAATGTAACAGCACAAATACAGTGCTTTGTTATCAGTTTAAAAATTGAAACCTCTGTGCATCTTTTTTTTTTTTTTCCTTCTGGATTCCAGTTAAGTAAAATTGCCTTTCATGAGAAATGCTTGCAAATTATCAAAGACTTCTTTTTAAACAAGCTCAGAGAGTATGGAGCAAATGCCTTCCTTCCAAAGTAATTGGAATTTCTATCTAAATTATTCTTGGACAAATTAAAAGTGCCAAATATAAGTCAATTTTTATTGGGAACAATTCTATTATAGTTTGTAATAAAGGAAAACTAAAAAACATGCTGCAGCATCCTTGGAAAAGTGGAAAGTATTTTAGGAAGATCGAGAGCTCTCAGCCTCCTATGATGCTTATTAAAAACTACTTTCAATGAGGTGATTAGGGAGAAAATTGTCAAGTAAGCAGAGAAAAAAATTACTTCTCAGCCTAATCAGTGTATCACAGAATTAGTCCTTTCCTCCTTTAGAGATAACATCCAGCTGATGGGCTTGTCACCATGGATAAAGGCTATTTTGATTTTATACAGGCTAGCTTTTAAATATTAATTTTCATAAAAAGGAAAATATTTTCGTGGCTAAAACCTCCCCCCTCCTTCCAGCCCGGAAAAGGGCAGTTGTCACCCCAAAAAGAAGACATTTTTAGCCCTCTGTGTCTAATCGTGGTGAGAGCCAGTAAAATAAATCAGCGAGGAGTAAAAGTAAAATTTGCAATAACCTGATACTACTGCCTCATCCTCCCACATCTCAGGACATAAAACTTACTGTCAGAAGAACTCACAGCACAAGAATTAATCAAGGAACTCTTAAAATACTCCAAGCACCTTCCTTCTGATGACTAATTTGCCTTTCCTATTGCGAACTACTAATTTTTTATCTCAATCGATATGTACAAATATACCTTCCCATCAATCACCCGGGGCAAGGCCAAACTTCCACTATTTATGTAAGACTGACTACAAGATGAAACAAAAATTGACTACAGCAAACCTGGGCAGCCGTGACAGCCCCGGAGGGAGGGAGGGAAGGGGAAGGAGGATGGGAGCAGGGGGAATGAGCACCTAGGGAAGGAACAAGGGGGTCCTGGGGGAAAAAATCTTCAGCAGGAAAAATCAGGGGGTGGAAAAATCAGAGGGTGGGCAGAGCAAGGGAAAGAACCCCAAAGAATCTCTTAGAAATGCCCAGGAGTCCCGAAGGAAGAAAGGGAACAATAGGAAAATGTCTGAGATTGAACCACACACACACTGGGCCTGTTCAGACAATGCAGAGCAGTTTGTGGGAAAGCACTGACCACAGCCCAAAATAAAGGGACACAGGTGGGAAGGATCTCCTGGAGCAAAGAGCTTTGGATGGGCTCCGTTGGGAGGACAAAGTTTGGGTGATGGACCTCAGCAGGGCTGCACCTGGGAGAAAGTCACATTATTGAGGTTATAGATGTGCCTAATTACCTCCATGAAATATGGAACTGTTTGTTAATTTAAGTGAGTGAAGCAGTAAATCACGTTAAATACGGTGGCACTGTGGTTCTGCTTCTGACAAAACTGGATTTTGTGCAGAATGAAAAATTTCAGCTCAGAGTTGAGGGCTCTCCCCATTCAGGGGCACGTGCACACATCTTTCCCCCCTACAAAAAGCATAATGGAAAAGATATTTTATAAACAATCTTTAAAAATATCTTAAAAATTAATTTAGTAATAAAGATTAATTTCTGGGAGACAAGCAAGCTATATATATATATATTCATACATATGTTTATACACATTTTAAAACTAGAAGATATATTTCTCTAATCCTTGTGATGTTAATCAATTCAGTTCATTAAACCGTGACTAAGAGTTTTAAATCAGAGACAAGTTTTTAGATATTACTAAAACAAAACAATCAAAACAATAACACAAAAACCAAACCCTCACAAGCAGGAAAACCCTCCCCACTGCATTTCTTTTCCTCTCTGTCACAAAAAGGCCCCAGAGACTCTAAATTTGACTCTTGATACCACTAGTCAGATCAGTTTATTAATTAAGACAAGGAACTTATTGGAATTTACCTTGAAAGACCACACAAGATACATTATTAGAATAATTCCTTATAAAGAGTAGAAACAAGAAAAAGAGAAGGATTTTAATTGAAATTCTTGTTATATTGGTGTCAGAATAGGTTATTGCACCCACACTGTTACCTTACCCCACCCCTCTAGGTAGCAAAGCAGAGTCTTCTCAAATTAGGGAATTTATTAAATGGAACAAAGAAAATAAATGTCAATCCCCTAAAATTATAACAAGAAAGTAAATAATAGAGTCATGGAATGGGTTGGGATGGAAGTGATCTTAAGACCATCGTGTTCCAGCCACCTTTCACTAGACCAGGCTTTTAAAAATCCCAAAGTTCCAAGCTTAAATTATTTGAATTATTCTCCTACTTTGCACAGCAAACCAGACAGGTAGTTTTATTACAGAGTGACTGATCTTATGCTTAAAAAGAGTTTTGAATTAATTTACATTCACAGGACATCTTTTAAATGCCCCCTTTCTTTATCAGAGGGGTGAGCACAACATTTAGAAGAAGCTCATGAGAAAGGTGAAAAATGGAAGTAGTGCTATTGATGCCTTGTGAAGGCTGAGGTAGAGCAGAGGCTGGGCAGAGCTCCAGAATAAAGCAGGGATTTTCTCAAAGCATCTCCTCCATGGATCCACCTTGGGCAGCACCAGAGCCCAGCCAGGGCTGCACCCAAGATGAACCAAAATGGCCCCAAAATGCACGGCCGGGCACGGGCTCTGTCCCTGGGATCAGTTCTGCTCCATTTGCACCTTGCAGTTCATTGTCCCATCCCAGCTTTAGCCCAGGCACTCCCACCCTGCTTGTTTTTCTCTCTCCAGCCCACGGGGTTTGTGCTCCTGGGCTGAGATTTGGGTCATTTGTCCTTGGTCCCCTGTCACCGTCACATTTTCTGAAAAATCCCTTTGCCCAGGATTTCTCTCCTGGGAAGCTGAGAAGCCTCAGAGAAAAAGGAAAACAATATTACCTCATTTGCTTCTCCTGTGTTTTGCTGCCTTGGGATGTGTTTGGAGATTGTTTATCCAACCTGTGAATTGTTTTTATCTATTGGCCAATGACGGCCAAGCTGTGTCGGACTCTGGAAGGAGTCACAAGTTTTCATTATTATCTTTGTAGCCTTCTGTGTGTATCCTTTCTCTATTCTTTAGTATAGTCCAGTATAGCATTCTTTAATACAATGTAGTATCATAAAATAATAAATCAGCCTTCTGAGAACAGGGAGTCAGATTCAGCATTCCTCCCAACGATGGGGGACCCAGAAAATACCACAGTGCCCAGCTGGAGCAGGAATTGTTTTGTCTCCCTGCTCTGTGCACAGAGCTCAGCAGCCCTAATGTGAGCCCAGCCCCACACACTAAAGCAGCACAGAATGGGAAACACAGAAAAGCCAAACCTGAGGCATCACCCTGTGCTCACACAGCTTCTGTTCAGGTCTTTGTTCCCTCATTTGGAGCCTCTCCAAAACCCCAGCCCTTTATCCCTGCGTCCCCCTGGCTGGGTGTGGCTCTGGGACAGGAGGAGAGGGCAGGGAAGGAATTCCTGGGCCCGGAGGGGATTGCACAGAGCTCAGCACAGCTCAGGTCTGGAACAGGCTGGAATTGCAGATGGCTCTGCCTCGCTGTAGCTCTCAGACCGCTGAAATTTGGGTCCCATCAGCTCCATCCTCTCTCACAGAGGGCTCAAACCGAACATTTCACCTGTCTGAGAGAGAAAAAGCAAAGCCCAAGGAGCCTCAGGAAGGCTGATGATCCCAATCCCTGCCCGCTCATTCTGTACCCAGTGAGAGCTGGGTCCCCTTTCAAACGCTCAGGAGGCACCAGGGGAATTTTCCCTGGAATTTTGCCACTTTGGAGAGCAGCTCCTCTGCTGGGGCTGAGCTGAGCGTGCCCTGCTCCACTGGCACACGCAGCACCAGCCAGCATTGTGTCTAAAGATTATCAGCCTACCCTGAATATTAATTCAGCCCTGTGCTTACAGAATGACAAACTCAATCAGTGAATTTATTGGAGACATATTTAAGAAGGGGTATTTATGGATTAGGCACAGATTTTAGAAATGAAATGGGAGACAATCTAACAAATCTATCAGGAATAAGATCAACAACTTAAAGTTTAAACCAATCATCTTGAGTATATATTTGAACTTGGATATGCAGATGTGGTGCACAAGTCCCAATGGTTCAGCAATACACTCAAAGGATCAACAGCCCTATAGACAGCTAAATTACTCGGAAAGCCAGGGAATTTATCAAACATGAATTTCAAAGTGGATTCTAGCCTGCAGGAAAAAATGGAAGTGCCCATTAATGTACATACAAAATAAATGTTGTCTGCAAGCTCATTCAACTATTTATTTTTGACACAGAACTGGCTAAAGATTTTTTAATTTACATAAAAAGGTACAAAGACTGCAACCCCTTTGATGGAGGAGATGGGAATAAATATCCTGCAAAAGAGGGTTTGTTTGTTTTTTAAAGAAGCACTAACAACCTCGCAGGTACCACACAAAGGAATCATTTACGCTCTTTCACATCTATTAGTGCATTATTTATAACTAACTCCAATTTGAGAACGTTGGCATTAAGTCTGTTTCTCACATGTAGAGGAAATTCGTACAAACTGATCATTTATTATGGATGAAAATTGTAACAGCTACACCGAAACTGGTTAGAGCAGACACTGCTGAATTCCACTAACACTGGAGGAGGATGGAGCCCTTCCCAACTCAGGTGCTGCCCAACTATTTATTTATTTTACTGACCAAATCATCATAAAGCAAAGAAGAAGTTAAATTTGTGCATTACTGACAGAATATTTACATTTTAAAAATTAGTTTTAAGATTAAAAAAGAAATTAAAACCATTGAATCACCCACAGGCCTTTCCAAACTAAGACCCTGCTTTGATTGTGTAAGCGGAGGGGCTGAACATCATTAAATCAGAATAAAGTGCACATAAATTATAGAGGATAAACTTAGGGCTACAAATTTTAAAATAAAATTCATATTTCACCCCTAAATGAAATAATCTTAAATCCTCCTAACACTTTTAAGATGTGGCCTATTGCCCAGCACAAACTTGCCAAAATTGGCATTCAGAGGAACCCTCCTTCAGAAGAAACTCATTAACTGTGTTGTAATTCACGGGATTTATACCTTCAGCCTTGTGACTCAGGGAGTATTTTTAAAGCCTCAGACACTTGAACCAAGTTGCTGTGTTGTTCTTTCAGCTTTCACTGAGGTTTAGGTTAAGTCTTAACTCTTTTCTGAACCAAACCTCACATTAAAAGTGCTCGGCATTCTTAACAATATCAGATTTCACTCCTAATTGTTAAAGCTTTGTGGCCGACAATGCTGCGTTGAAAATTGAACGACAAATAAGATTTTTAATTCACATCCAAAATCTTCTTTCCATTCCAAGTGGGATCCACTGGCCAAGATCTGCTGGAAGTCTCTGCCACTGCTTCCCAAGGGCTCCCTCAGGCCAGCAAGGATTGTGACAAAACTTCCCAAAAAATGTCATTTAGCTGTCTAAAATTCTTATTTTTTGGAATAATTTGGCCATGCTACAAATGGTGTTGGACTTTAAAGCTGCCCAATTCTCCAACTGCACTGAAATGGAGTAAAAGTAGAAGGAAGGGCATGAATTACAGCAAATATCCTCAATATCAATCTGCACATCAAACCCATATGGGGGTGCAGAACACTTTGCAGGACACTGCAGCCTCCTCTATGTAAGAGGGATTAAATCTGAATTTTTAAAAAAAAATCACACAGGAGACTCATGATTTATTTGTTGTCCTCATAACCAGAAGATGTTTGCTGACGAAGTCTTCACCATAGTGGAAGGTGTTTGTATATAGGACCTGAGATGGAGGAAAAAATGCTTTATTACTTTATAATACATCACACATTACAAATATTTGTTTAACAAAGCCTGCCTGAACTTCCTGCATTAATCAAAATTGAATGTGGCAGGACTTGTATGATTAACTCAAAAGCCATATTCCAAATGATAAATAAACTAATATTAACCTTGTGTGTTCATTAATAATGCAAGTTCTCCATAGTTCACAAACACAGCTGATACAGTTAATTGAAGGTTCACATTTGTAAAATATTCATAATTACAGTTTCAATGTTCTGTTCACTCAGGATCCAACCTAATAAAAATCACATTCCATGTGCTCCTCGAATTCAAACCCATCACTCCTCTTCATTAGGCTCCTGATGTGATGTAACAGGGAAATAAACATCATTACCTGCTCCTGGGGGAGCACTTCTGGAATTCAGGAGTTCTGTCTCAGCAGAGGTTTCACCTTTGGTCCCCAGTTTCTGAGGCACTCACTCTGGTAGTCCAGAGACTTTAAAATTATATGAATTGGCAGCTGCTCTGGGCACCCTGTGCCAAGGCTGACCACCCTCATAGGGAACAATTCCCAATTCCCAATCTCCCATCCAGCCCTGCCCTCTGGCACTGGGAGCCATTCCCTGGCTCCTGTCCCTCCATCCCTGTCCCCAGTCCCTCTGCAGCTCTCCTGGAGCCCCTTCAGGCCCTGCCAGGGCTCTGAGCTCTTCCTGGAGCTGCTCCTGCCCAGGTGAGCACCCCCAGGTGTCCCAGCCTGGCTCCAGAGGGGCTCCAGCCCTTGGAGCAGCCCCATGGCCACTTCTGGACTTGCTCCAGCAGGTAAATGTAATGTAAATGTAAATATAAATGCAAATTTAAATGTAGATGTCAATGCAGATGTAAATGTGTCCTTTTAAAAACCCCACAAAAACCCTACAAAAAAAACCCAAAAAACAATTTAAAAGAGCAACGAAAAACCCACTACAAAAAACAAATAAACAGACCAAAAAAAAAAGGTCAAAGTTCTACAAAATAAAACAAAAAAACCCCAAATTCATATATCTTACTCACAAGTGTTTTGGGAACAGGACCAGCAGAGCTTTCCTGCCCAGCAGCAGCTCCCAAAGGGTCACAAGCCAGAGTGACCAGAGTGACCAGAGTGATCGGAGTGACGAGTGACCGAGACGGAATGACCAGAGTGACAGAGGACCAGTGACCAGAGTGACCAGAGTGACCAGAGTGACCAGAGTGACCAGACTGACCAAAGTGACCAAAGTGACCAGAGTGACCAGAGTGACCAGAGTGACCAGAGTGACAGTGACCAGTGACCCGAGTGATCCGACTGACCAGACTGACCAGAGTGACCAGAGAGACCAGAGTGACCAGAGTGACCAGAGTGACCAGAGTGATCAGAGTGACCAGAGTGACCAGTGACCAGAGTGATCAGAGTGACCAGAGTGACCAGACTGACCAGAGTGACCAGAGTGATCAGAGTGACCAGAGTGACCAGAGTGACCAGAGTGACCAGTGACCAGACTGACCAGAGTGACCAGAGTGACCAGACTGACCAGAGTGACAGAGTGACCAGAGCAGTGTCCGAGCTCAGTGTGTCCGTGAGTGTTCCACAGCCTTGTCCAGCCTGGCAGCTGGGAAGGTGCTTCTGCTTTTTCACCACCTCAGCCACTTTTGCCTCCATTTATCCCACGAGGAGGATGAACAGCACTGGAAAATCCTCTGGGATGGGAGATAAACCTGAACAGCCCTGAACTGGGGCAGCTTGGGAAGAGGCTTTAAATGCATCACCAAACCCCAGGAATGACCGATGGCTCTGGTGAGGGAATCTCCAGGTTTCACTGCAAAAATTCACCTACACACCACCCAAAATCCTCTCTGCTCACTCCTCTCCGAAAAACAGCTTGGTAAAAAATGTTAATGAACAATTTGGGCAGAAAATGTTCGCTTTTGAGCCAAACTCTGTGGTTATTCTGTGCTCAGAAGCCAAGTGTGTAGCTGGTTGTAAAACCCATACACAACCTGTGGTGAAGCAGGGCCTTTGTGCCTGCAAAGTGCAAGCAAATCACACCTACAATCCAAACATTCAGCACTCCCTCTCCACAAAAGAAATGGAATATTTGCTTTGAATCCGTGTGTTTTTTCCTCTACAAATATCCCCGACAATAAATTCTTTCATGAGATCACCAATATGAAAAGCTGTAAAGTGAGCAACCACGGTGCCAACCCAAATGAGGTTTAAAACCTGACTGAATGCTCAGGTGGAAAGTGCTTGGGTGTGAGAAGCTGCCCAAAATTTTGGCTACACACATGTGGGCACACGTGTGATATCCATGACGTTATTTTTTTGCATGGACTGTCTCTGATGCATTAATTCTGTGAAAGTCATCACACCCATCGGCATCCAGACCAGAGGCAGAAACACAAGTAAATGCCATCCTCACTGCACCATATTTTATGCCTTGTTTTTATTTCCTTGCCTTGGCTTTCAGTGTAAACAGTAGATGTTGTTCTAAGAGGTCACTTTTATGTGCTGGTGCACCACTGAACTGTTTAGGTTTAAAATGACACTACTGTTTAAGACCCAGTAATTTTCAGAACGTCTGATTTACTGCTCTGGCACTCTATAAGCCTCATTTCATACCTCCAAGAATGAACTAGTCAAAGTGTTAAATAAACATGAAGTATAAGGCTTGTTTTCTTTCCAAAAGTGCAAGCACTGTGTTACTCTAATGATTAAATATTGTTTAAATATACAACTGAGTGACTGGTTTCACAGTTGATTCTTTCCCTCTGCTTCATTTTATGTATTAATTATTTTGTGTTCAGACAAAAGCTTTAATTAAGAAGCATAAAGAGTTTCTGAAGAGTGAAGAAGTAATGGTTTTATCTGCATTAAACTGATTATAAACAGTTATTTCTGAAGGAAAAAGGCATCAGGGACAAAAAAAAAAAAAAAGAAAGAAGAAAAAAAATCTTAACTAAGCTGGAATCATTAGAGGTGGAAAGAGCTGATCCTGTCCCACGGTCCAGCACAGGCATCCAGAGGGTTCAGGGCAAAGTAATCCCATTTACTGACCCCAAATGTTGTGTCCTGAGCCCCAGAACACCCCAAAATTCCCAACATGCAGGAGTTCAGCTATTAACAGGAGTAATCCCATTTACTGACCCCAAATGTTGTGTCCTGAGCCCCAGAACACCCCAAAATTCCCAACATGCAGGAGTTCAGCTCTAACAGGGGTGTGGAGGCACTGGTGCATCCTGTGCCCCTCTTCCCAAAATCCCTGAGGGATTTCACAGCCAAGACCCTTGGGATGTATTTAAAACTCAGTGTATTTAGCAAAGCATCACCAGCCATGACATGGCCAAGATGATGAAGAAATTGAGCTACCTCGTGTGGTTCTATGAATCCTAAAGAAAATTCACCAATGGGATCAAGGCCCTAAACCAAGGGCCTGGCTCCAACACAGCTCCAAAAGCCATTCCGAGCAGGAGATTAGTAAAACTTTTCAATGCAAAGTAGCACAGGTCATTAAATCCTCCCAAGGTCTGTGCCATAGCAACAACCTCTCTCAAATCTTACAAGAATCAGCAAGAGGATGAGCCCAGGAGGGAAAGGTGCACGAGAGACAGCTGCAGTGAAATCCATCCTCCAGGAAAAGGGTTCCAGGCTTGTGCTTTCCGTGGTTTTAAACATAGGATTTGGAGAAGACGTACTTTTTTAAGATCGTGTCAAATAAAATAGGAAAAATATTAGAGAAGGGTGAAGAAGTGTTGTATAGTCAAACAGAGGATATTTTGAATTTTAAGTGCAAGAAAACACATCCAATCAGTTTGCCATTGCAGACCAGATATCAAACTTACTCCAGTTTGTTGGCAGTGATTCCTCTCCCTATAAAGCACTGCCTATCCAAGCCTTTTTCTGGGAATTAAAATTATGGGTGTAGAGTCAGAGAACATTACAGAACAACATTAATGGCCACTGTAATTCCCTCATTTACAGCCCCATTCCCACGTGCTGGTAAATTTGCCAAAGCTCCCTTCTGGGTGGTGCCTTTGGCAGGCTGGATTTATTGGAGCTTTTGCCTCTTGCATTGATCAATCAGTGGAGTTTCCAATCAGGGCGGCTCCCTGACTGCCAGGAACGGGTCAGGGGGTGGAAAACATGGACAGGACATAGGTGGGACACGGTTTAGGAGGGGGCTTGGCACTGCCTGGGTGGGCTCCATCCCCTCAGAGGTCTTTTCCAGCCAGAATCACCCTGAAACAAACAGAAACAGAACCCTGGGCTGCCCCTGTCCCAGCACCAAACACCTCCAAAGACAGAGGAAGCTGCAGCTGCTCAATGGAAAAGTTCCTAGAGTTGAAAGTAGGATTTGAAATTTGGCAGAAAATTGGCCTGTCAGTCAGTGATTTGATTTTTGGGCAGATTTGTGCAGGAAGTCAAGGAGGAGAATAAGTTTTTGGTTGGTGGATAAATTTTGGTGTGCCAAAAAGGCTCAGCATCTTTGTGCCTCCTCAGACATCAACAAGAGCAGGGGAGTTGTAGAAAGAGTCTTGTGGTTTGTATTACAGATTACAGGGGATCCTTAAGGAGTGACAGAATCCCAGAATGGTTTGGGTTGGAAAGGACTTGAAATGCCACCCAGTGCCACCCCAGCCATGGCAGGGACACCTCCCACTGTCCCAGGTGCTCCAGCCCCAGTGTCCAGCCTGGCCTTGGGCACTGCCAGGGATCCAGGGGCAGCCACAGCTGCTCTGGGCACCTGTGCCAGGGCTGCCCACCCTGCCAGGGAACAATTCCCAATTCCCAATATCCCATCCAGCCCTGCCAGGGAACAATTCCCAATTCCCAATCTCCCATCCAGCCCTGCCCCTTCATTTTTAATCATTCCCTTTTTTCCTGTCCCAACACACCCTCAGATTCCATCCCATGGCTGCACAAACCCACTGGCACAAACCTGCAGAGGTTCTCCTGCCTCAGTTTTCTGCCTTGGTGGTCTGAAATCAGACCCTCAACGTCATGTGAGTGTCGGGGCTCTGCTGCAGTTTAATTCCTGTTATTAACAGTCACATCCTGCAGCTCTGACACCACTGAAGGCAGAAGATCTGCGGGGAAATGTAGAATCAAGAGCCATAAGACACTGGGTTACAGTTCAGGAGGATTTGCAAGTTAAGTATGTGATGGCTGAAAAAGATGGAGATGTGTTCTGAAATGAATCATTTCTCCAGCCCATCTGCAGGCTGGTTAATTAAAACCTACAACATTCTACAAAAAAATAACCAACCTAAAAGAGGGAAAATCACAATTATCAAGTAAGTGTTTCCTAGTGTTAAACTAATTTGTAACCCACACCATTCCCCAACCCTTAAAAACAAAGGGAGAAATAAATAATTAAATGAGAACAAGCGATGAAATCAATAAATAAATGACAATTATGAAATAAATTATTTTTAAAGTAGGCATCCATAGCATTGTGCTGGTGCACTGCTGGTCTGCATGAGCTCAAGCACAGACTTGTGGCCTGAACCCTTCCTCTGATAAAACTCTCAGGTGGTGGAACCTACAGGGATGGAAAGTAGTTTCCATATAAAGGTGGAGATAATTCCACTAATAATAATCATTTCAGGAGAAAATAATAATAATAATAATTTCAGGATATAATAATTATAGTAACTATTATAAAAATAATATATATAGTAAAAATATATCATCTATTAATAATGTTTATTAATAATAATTTAATAACAATAGTTAATATACTAATAATTAATAATAATATTAATTAATAGTATTTATAATAAAAATAATAGAAATTCCAGGAGAAAAATGAGAAAAAAAAATCAGATCAATTGGGGAAAAAATGGATCAATACATCTTTCAACGTTTTCCATAATATTGAGATTTTTCTATAAAACATTCAGGAAAGAAACAAGGATTGTTCCCAACAAACCTTCCTTTTTCAGGAAGCAGCATCTGAAAAATAAACAGGAAAAAAAAAGGCATCCTAGGATGCAGAGAGTGCTGGGGATGTTATCCCAGGCTGGAAAAATCTTGGAGGGAAGTTTTAAGTGCCCAAGCTGCTGCAATAAAACTCCCAATACAGTGTGTCCAGAACTTTGTGTTCTTCATTTAACAAAAGGCAGCGCCACAGATAAATATCAGAAGAGATTTGTTAATGCTGCACTATTGGCAGCTCAAAACAGATCACAGCACACTGGCAGACTGAGCAGCTGCCAACCTGTAATAAATGGATGGCTCAGCCTGAGGATTTACTGCCAATGGGGGGAAAAAGGAGAGTGATGTGAACAGAAATAAACTGAGAGAATTGAAGAAAACACAAAATTTCTTGCAGGCTTCCTTCGAAATACAAATTGGTTGGCAGGAGCCAGGGGAAAGGAGGAGAAATCCCTAATAATCCAAAGAATGCTGTTGGGCTCTTCCTCTGCCCAGACCCCTCTGCTGCAGCAACGCCCATGGGCAAGGCTTCCCAAATAAAAATTAAAAATTTAAAAACTCCTTTTTTTTCCTTGGATAACAACTGTTTTAACTGGCTTTTCTGTCTTAATCATCACAGGCAGAGATGGGTAAATACCTCACACAGGTGTGCAAGAGGATGGGCTAAATGGGAGAGCCCAACATGCACGGCCAGGGCTCGTCCTTTGGATTTCCCTGCACCCTTCAGGCCTTGTGCTGCAAGGCTTTAATTGGATTTAAGGCATTCTTCAACTTTTCCAAAGGCTCACCTTTGGTTTTTTTGGCATCCAAAGAGCCTCTCAGGACAAGAGGAACAGGCAGAAAGGTTCACCTGAATATGAGGAAAATCTGTGTGCAGTGACCAAGCACTGAACAGGTGGATTCTTCACACAGGGGATATTCCAGAATTCTCTGGATCCCTTCCACCCTGCCCCATCCTGTGAGCTCTGCATGCTGTGGGATGGATGGAGCTGAGCCTCTGCTCCAACAAACCCAAAAATGCTGTGCACCATAAATTTGAAAATATTCATCTCCAAAGCACCTACTCCAGAATTTTGTGATTTGGAATTGTTCTTCCATTTGGTCACACAGCTCTGCCGGAGAAGGGGAGGGATTCATCCCCAGATGTATTTGTGGGCACATTCTGACTGTGTTTTTCAATATAATTATAGAAAAAGCATCTAATTGGTCTGGAGAGAGGCCTCCACTCTCTTGAACCTGATTGTCCACTCACAGGGTGTAATTGATAGAGCAGCACCTGCATAGAAGTGATAAAAGGCATTTAATTTTCCTACAGCATTAACTACCCCCATCAGGTGCATTATTGAACTTCACACAATAACAATAATTTCAGGACAAAAATTCAGGGCTGAAGGTAACAACCTGAGCTGAAGTCCCAGAGAAGGGGATCAGTCTATGGAGATTCTGGAGCAGCACTAACAAGCCCAGCTAATTCTATTTGGAACAGGAAAGAAAAAAAAAAAAAAAAACTAAGAAAGTCAAAAGGAAGAAAAAGTTTCCCAGCAAACTGAAAGATATGAACTTGATAATTACTTGGAACCAAATTAATATCAGGATGGCTGCCATTATTCTCCGAGGACAACCATTTCATCTGTTGTGCAGGTGTACCCTCCAAGAGTGGATCATGCTGATGAAAGACTGAGAGAATTTCAATGACACCTTGAGGGATCTTATGAATAAAATATCAAAAAATGGACATCTCCTTTGTATAGGGAGATTTTAATGCAAAAACTGTAACAGGTTTATAAGTTACACCAAGAAAATAAGGAAGGTTCATTCTGTCTGTGGCTGGAGACAGACAGATATTGCCCAGTCAAAGTTTCTCATAACCACAAGAGACTCTTCTTTCAAACACTCACGTTAGCTCTGTGCTGGACTCTTCTAAGCAGATTAACAACACACTCATAAACCAACAAAACTGAGAAGTGACCCTTTCTCCTCCAAGCCCTGAAAATCAGAAAACTTTCACAAGAAAACCACTTGCACTCTCTATGAAATCTCCACAGGGCACGTTATAGAAACAGGAAACAGAGAGCAAAGCACGGCAAAAGTGGATTTACAACAAATTGGAATAATTGTCTTGTCCTTAAGGAAGGAGAAAGCAGTGATGGAGGGGAACAAACTCAGAAAAACCTACAGCCAAATTAATATTAAAGACATTAACCTGTCCAAGCGACCTTTTTCATGCCAGTTTTCATCAGTGAGTCATGCAGAAGGGATGCACATAGAACCATGGTGCTCCACAGTGATTTGAGTTGGAAGAGACAGAATCACAGGATCACACAATCAGCAAGTTTGGAAAACAGCCCCAAGACCACTGAGTCCAGCCTGTGACCAATCCCCACCTGGTCACCCAGAGCAGAGCACTGAGTGCCACATCCAGGCATTCCTTGAACACCTTCAGGGATGGGGACTCCACCACCAATTCCCTGGACAGTCCATTCCAAGAGCTCAAAGATCACCTCATTCCAATGCCCTGCCATGGTCCGGGTTGCTGCAATCCCCATGGCTTGAGGCAGTGACCCTCCATGGACACCCCACTGCTCCCATTCAGGAAGGGACAGAGACACAGAGGGCTTTGCTGATGGCTGGTAATGCTGGCCAGAGGGAAAGTGGAGAGGAAAAGGCCTTTGGGGATATCTTGGGTTGGTACAGCTGGGCAGGAGAAGATGGATCCACGGTGATCAGGGCAGGACAGGAGCCAGGTAGGAAAGGATGCTAATTGGTGTTAATTGAAGAGGAAGGACAGCTCGACATGAGGCCATGTGGAAAGCAGGAGCCTCTCCTGTTGGGAAGAGCAGAGATGTTGACCTGTGAACCTAAAAGAGCCCTCAGGTGCAATCCCCATGGCTGTTGTGAAATTATCACCTGCCACCACCTTCCACAAGGGCTGAAACTCTGCCCCTTCAGGGTGAAGCTCCCAGGAGGGCAGTGGAGGGAGGACAAGAGAGGAAGGGCTGGAGAGCAACTCCCAGGAGCATCCTGGCACAGCCAGCGTGGGATGGCAGTGAGGGATGGTGCTCTGGATCAAACCCCATTCACAAGGGCACTGCCAGGGCTCTCCAGTGTCCCTCAGGACATGTGGGGCAGGATGATGGCAAGGAAAAGGAGAGCCCTGTGAGGATGGAGCTGGCCAGGATACAGAGAGGAGTGGAAAGCCAGTGGTGTGCCTTGGAATCACCCTAGGGCACTCAGGAACTGCAGAGGGCAGGGGAAATTGCTCCTGGCACCAGGGAATCACACCCAGGGCACTCAGGAACCACAGAGGGCAGGGAAAACTCTGCTCCTGGCACCACCAGGGATCTCTGCCTTGGAATCACCCCCAGGGCACTCAGGAACGGCAGAGGGCAGGGGAAATTGCTCCTGGCACCACAAGGGTTCTCTTCATTGGAAATCACACCCAGGGCACTCAGGAACTGCAGAGGGCAGGGGAAACTCTGCTCCTGGCACCACGGAATCACCCCCAGGGCACTCAGGAACCACAGAGGACAAGGGAAACTGCTCCTGGCACCACCATGGATCTCCCCATTGGAAATCACACCCAGGGCACTCAGGAACTGCAGAGGGCAGGGGAAACTCTGCTCCTGGCACCACCAGGGATCTCTTCATTGGAAATCACACCCAGAGCACTCAGGAACTGCAGAGGGCAGAGGAAACTCTGCTCCTGGCACCAAGGAATCACACCCAGGGCACTCAGGAACTGCAGAGGGCAGGGGAAACTGCTCCTGGCACCACCAGGGATCTCTGCTTTGAGGCCACAGCTGGGCACTGGACCAGGGCTCTCAGGGCAGTGCAAACAGGGTGCTTGGGAGCACTCCCAGGCACAGAGTGGGATTGTTGGGGTGTTCTGAGCAGGGCTGGATGCTCCCTACCCATCCGCCTCAGGATACTCCACGAGCCTGATTCGCTTTTCCTGGATGTGATCGCCTTTTCCCAAGGCCAACAAAACCCCAGGCAGCACAGGAGGGGCTGTGTGCCCCCGGGAGGCTGCACCAGACCTGGTGTGCTCTGGGCACAGGGCTGCCCATCTGCATGGCACAGCCTTGCCCCTCTGCATGGCACAGCCTTGCCCATCTGCATGGCACAGCCTTGCCCGGCAGGAGCCGAGGAGGTTCAAGGGTGTTTCACTAGCACAGCTTATTGGGGACTGCATTTTCTCCAGGGTACAAGCCAAGCTCTACATCAAAGCCTGATTGAGCAGAAAATATGTGCTAATGTTCACAGCAGTACTCTATTATAGTATAAGTATGCTTGTAAATATTCACTACATGTTATTACGCCATTTGAACCAAGAATATTGCAGGGTTAAAGGTCGGCCCTAATGCTCTCTCAGGAGGCAGCAGTTTTGAATATAACCAAATGGGATAATGGTCAGGAATACCCAGAGGGGGCAATGTAGCACATCGTAAAGAATTGTGCTGTGAGTTTTAAGTTTTCAGGACAACAAAGATGCCAACGAGATGGCTCATAAGCAGTCATTATTAATGGAATGACAAGGGTAATGTTAAGCAGGATGTCTTTACTATAATAAATCTTGTCCCTGCGCCATTAGTAGTCCTTACAACTGCAAATAGCAGTTAGGTTATAACCTAACATGGCAGAATTTTATCCTCTCAATCTCTAATGTATTTTATAATGCTGTTAAAGTCAGGAATAGCAACTGTTTAAGCTCACTTAATCTGTGAGAAGTTTAAACACGAATTTTAAATGCGAAATCTGCTTTGATAGTAGTTTCTCTTAATTAAATAGATGAAGTAGCTTTTTCTAAGCATACACTGGGCTGTACTACAGGGTCTGGGGAGCACTGGTGAATTTAAAACATTAAATAATTTCCTTCAGATGTAACTCTTGCATTCTAAAAAAACTGACAGCTTTTATCTTAATTTTAAAAGCTATTTCTAAATTCATTTATGGATTCTTTCTTGTTACAATATGATGATTTTCCAGTTTGGAAATAAATGACTAATTTTTTTTCCTTGAAATGATCTTCTTTGGGCAGATAAGAGTTCTTTTCTTTTTCTCTTCTCTTCTCTTCTCTTCTCTTCTCTTCTCTTCTCTTCTCTTCTCTTCTCTTCTCTTCTCTTTTCCTTTTCCTTTTCCTTTTCCTTTTCCTTTTCCTTTTCCTTTTCCTTTTCCTTTTCCTTTTCCTTTTCCTTTTCCTTTTCCTTTTCCTGTTTTGATTTCCAAATTCTGATCTCAACGTGGAAAAGAGAATCTACAAATCTTTCCCAAAAAATGGCCTAATTCCATATTGACATTTTATGATCATTCAGAGTCTGATCCAAGGACAATACAGAACTTTCCAAATCTTTCCCAAAGTTGTTGGCAAAGTAGTGATATGATTTTAAGGACTAAATAACTAACTAAATAAATAGGATGGTATTATAGAAGTGCAACTCTTCGTCTTAACATATCAAATTTGGCTATGTTAAACGGATCCTGAATCTTAGCTAACCGTTTAATAAATATTTAAACATCTTCACTGTGAGCTGTCCATTTCCCCTGCTTTGTTTTCCTTCTGCTGGTCTCCCAGAAGTGGAAATTACCAGTGGAAATTACCAGTTCCATCAGCTCAGGGTGCCACCGTGGCAGAGCCAGTGCTGCTCTGGGATTGATGGAACCCAGAGCATTAACCAGGAGTCAGCAGAGCTTTAATCAATTTCATCAGGCCCATCTCCAACCATTCTGGTGTTCAAACACTCCTTGACAGCTTTTCTCTTGCCACAATTGTCAGGAAGGCCACTGAGCTTCCATGTGACTTATCTGGAGCTCAGCAAAGTGAAGGGACCTCAATGGGTCTCGCACAATATTCAGAATGCATTTCACCTGGTAACAAAATTCTGTCGTTAAATATTTTGGTATGCAGAGGACTTAAAGAGCCAAGGGCAATGCAGGAAAGTCCCAGGGATAAGCAAATAGCTTCAGCTAGGAGCTGTGTTATCCCTGATGGCTGAGGATCATCTTTCCTCAGTGACCACTGAGTTCAATTCCTCCCACTGTAAAATATCTTCATTGTGGCCTTTATTTTCAGAAAACAAAAGAGCAGAGAGATGTTAATGTCCCTGGCACTTCATGGAGCATCCCTCAGCCCTGGATGAGTGGCCAGGGCCCAGAAGAGCCACAGGATCCACATCCTCCCTGTCCCCTGCCAGGACAAATCCCCCTGGGGACAATAACCTCTTCCTTCCACAGCAAACGATGGCCACACCATTATTCTGAAAGGTTTGGTTCAAACTAATATATCAGGGCATCTGAATGTAATTTTAGGGTTTTTTTTTTAATTTTCCAAAGTAGGATTCACACCAATAGCACCAGCTCAATACCCTTATTGAATTGCCAAAGAAGTTGAGCCATTTTAAGATCAAGGACCAGAAGTTCGATGCCAGCAGCGAATAAAGGAATTTGGCCCCCTAGAAGTGATTTCCAGCAGCCACCACTGTTCCCCAGGTCGTTCCTGCCCCTGTTCCACGTCAGGCAGCCCTGGCAGGTGGGGCAGGAGCAGGGACACAGCCCTGGAATCAGCAGGAGCCGCGGATCTGCTTTTCCCACCCAAATGCAAAGCAGAGCTCGGAGTGCTCCTGAGGTCTGCTCTCTGGTGAGGTTCAACATTAAGATGTGACAAGCTCCTTATATACAAGAGGATAAATGATATGCAAAGTCCATACTCTTTGTTCTGACAAGTGTCCAGAGGGAGAATTCTGGAGATAAAGCTGTAGCTTTCTAAGGCACCGGGGTAGGGTGGGCAGAATGAAGATTTTATCAAAGAAGTTGAGCATTGAGACACTGAAAAACACCACATTGCCTCCTCCTGCCCCTTCCCACCCCCATCCGTGTCCTGCCCTTACCTCCCACAGCCATCCAGAATAATTCCAGTCCATTGGGAGGGTTTTTTTTCCTTTTTTTTTGTTTTAATAACTATATATATAGGAAGAGATCACCACATATAGAGTCTTTTTTTCCCTCTGAGGAGAGACTCAGGAGCTGGGGCTGTCCCTACCTGGCCCTGGTGTCACTGGAAAGACCAGTCTGGGTTTCCCAGTGACCAGTGCTGGGGCTGAAACCTCACTGAAATCCCTGCAATGGGACAGAGGGGGAGAAAACAACAGACAAATTCAGGAAAAATGGCTAAAAAATGACTGGAGATGTCCAAAATCCCATCCAGAAAAGAAACTGGTGCAGATTTCTATCCTGCTCTGTTTTAGCAACATGACCCCTTTAGATAGATAGATAGACAGAAATAGATCATATATATATTTCTTTCAATATAAAGATATCTATATATAAATATATACACATCTCTGAATATGTATGCATAAATATATATTTCATATATAAATATATATATACATTATATAATACAATGCATGTGTACATGTTATTTTACATATATAAATATCATTACCCATAAAATATGTAGCATTAAATGTTACATAATATAATGAATATAACATATAAAGTCTCATGCCAGAGCCAAGAAGTCTAAAGAATCTTCACTTGTGTTGTGAACACTGCAAGTCCCCACTGACTTACAACACATCAAAAGTAAGCACTTAACGTATTGAAACGAATTTGGGCATTTTTGTGGCTGGCCCATCCCTGGAAGTGTCCAGGGCCAGGCTGGATGGAGCACTGGAAAACTTGGGCTGGTTGAAGGTGTCCCTGCCCATGGCAGGGGTGGAATGAGAGACCCCTTGAAGACTTTCCAACCCAGACCATTCTGAGATTCTGTGATTTTACAATTTTTTAATTGAACCCAGGGATCTGTAATACTTTTGCTGCCTTTGGAATGAGAGATTTTGGTGGCAGGGAAGGGATAAATCCAGATGTAAAAGAAACAAACTGTTGATTAAGAGCTCAGCGTGGTTCTTATGTAAATACGATGTAAACATTAAAATTCACCCTTAACTCTGTTTACCTCCAAAGTGTAGAGCTCATCAATTATTAGGCATTGTTTTAATGCACACGCTATGCCCCCATAATATGGCAATAAGTCCCAAAGACTTATGTAAAATATCTCTTTTTTAATCATGTCTAGTTTCATAGACAAAAGTAATCACTAAAAAGCCAGTGGCTACAAAAACTGCAAACAAAATGAACCTTTAAAAGCTAATGACTTAAGGGTGATTTTACAGACATATAAAGTATGTTAGGGGCTTACACTATTTGTCATTAACACATATTTTGAAAGCTCGGCTAATATAATGTGACACAAAATTAGTCAAACACAATTCATGCAATATTGTTTAATTTTACTCCTCATTTAACTTGGTTTTAAGCAAAATCATTATGTCACATGATAACGTTCACTTGAACAAGAAATATTTTATAATGGTGTCTGCATTTCGAAATGAGTTATTAGGAGCTACATGCTGAACACATTCTTAACTATGAAAACTATAAAGCTAATAGCTTCATCATATTTTGACAACATCTACATACTTTATGCATTATTTACAAGAAAGATATAAAATGAAACTACTGAATATCTTGCACCATACTTCACAGTCATAGTTAACTGGTTAAAAATAAAACACATTTATCTTCTGCCGGCTCTAGATTTGCATAGGGATATTTGCATACCATGTTGCAATGTGCTCTTAATGTAAAATTTAACCTTTGTACTTTCCCTCTGATGTGGAAGGTATACTCATTAAGTTAAAAATAATGGTAAAAATAAGTCTGCTGGTGATATACTTTCCATGAATGATTCCCCTGAGTGGTGAGGAAAGGTAAAATGTGGGTGGGAAAATGTTTAATTGAATTAACTCCTCATTTCCTATATTTTCATTTCAAATTTCACCAGCAGAGCAATTGGAGCGGAATTTGCCAACCACACGGGTTCTACCTTCAGTGCTGGGGCTCTCAGTGCCCTTTCATCCTGCGTGAGGAGGGGCATTTCTAGGTGCAGGTGGAGGCTAAATCCAGAATAGTGGAATTTCCTGAGTTGTAAGGAACCCACAGGACCATCCAGCCCAGCTGCTGGCTCTGCACAGACACCCCAAAATCCCACCCGGGCATCCCTGGCAGTGCTGCCCAAATGGTCCTGGAGCTCTGGTAGCCTTGGGGCTGTGCCCATTCTCTGGGCAGTGCCAGCACCCTCTGGGGGAAGAACCTTTCCCTAAATCCAACAAAAACCTCCCCTGATATCAAACCAAACCTCCCCTGACACCTTTTAATCGCAAATCCAATTGCTGAGTGTCAGCGCTCCAAAAGGACTTTTCCAAAAGGAAAGGGTTTGTTGTAGTTGAACATTCAGACAGAGTTTATATCTCTCAAGCTTGCTCCACTTCTCTACAACACCTAAGTCCATAATGCCACTTTTCCCCCACTCCAAACAGAATTACTTCTAAATAACTCCTGAAAGAAACAAAACTTCTAAAAGGAACCTAACTCCTAAAAGGAACATCACTATTTTTGGCTGCTCCTCATTCGGGCGATGTTTTAGAGATAAAATGTCATCTTTTTGTACACAAAGTGTGCCAAAATCAGTGACCAGCAGAGCCTATGACCCACCAGAGCTTTGTTTCAAACTCTGAGAAAATACGGATGAATCTGCTGAACGCTACACAGCAGTTCTGCCACTTAACAGCTCCCAAGCAATTCATGGCCACACCTTCTATTTTGCTTTCCAAAAAATTCATGTGAGTGCCTCCTTGCAATGCTGCTTCTGTTACCCGCTGCTGGTTCCTTCTCTATCCCAAAAGAAAACCCCTTTGTGTGAAGGAATCCTGCGCGAGTTGCTTACGCGCAGTAATTGGCCCATTATTTTTTCCCTTTTTAGGGCAGATCTCGCATTGGCGTTTCTGTGCGCTGACCCACCGACGACCTCCGCCGTTGACCTCAAAGGACTACTTTCTCTTTTGGTGAGAGATAATTCAGTCTCCCTGGCCTGCCTCCTGGGCACAGTCAAAATTATGTGTGGTGATTCTGCGGCGTGGGCTCCTGTCTGCTAAGGACCGAGCTAACACCGCCACATGCAATTAATTCAGGACCTGGGGATGGCCTTGAACGGCCCCTCCTCTACAGGGAACGGCTCCCGCCACGCCACCCTCTCCCCACAGAGCCCTCACCTCTGATAAACACGAGCAGCAGCATTCAGAGGATATGTAAATGCATTAATTTTTTATAAAACCAGTTAGTGAGCACCCGGTACCCGCCGTCAGTGCCGTGGCCCAGATGCCGGGCAGCGACGCTTTGCTGCTGCTGCAAGGAGGATTGGAGAGCCCCAGAAAGTTTTAACTAAATAGCAATAGGCTAAATTTCCAGCCAGGAGCAGGGCAGGAATTCAGGATTGGAGTTGTACTTGTTTACTGCCTCATCTGGCCCTGGCGGGGATGGCTCTTGTAAAGATCCTCAGCGAGGTAAATAAAAGCGCGGAGCCCCAACAACGGGCTGTTATTGCAGCAGCGAGCGGAGGTGTACAGAGCAGGAAATAACTCTCCCAGGGATAAATTACATGTGATGAGGGCCAAAAGAATACAGCTCCTATTTCAGGAAGTCTTCCAGGCAAAAGCAGAGATTTGGCAGTTTTAGCGTTCCTTTCAAGACAATACACGTACACCAAAAACATTACTCTTCACAGAGTACCCCAGAGGCCTTTCCAATCATCTGGATGCTCGCAGTTATTCCATTCCCTCAAATTCAACACAGATCTTCTTTATTAATTTTAATTTGTCATCAATAACCTGACAGGCTCTCTTTCGGCAAGAAATACTGTATTAACTGTTTCACTCACTGTGGCAGCTATTAAAAATGTGATAATGATTAGCAGTAATGAGGTCAAATAGAATAATGTGAGTATAAGTTGCTACCAGCGAAATATATAACACAAGAGGATTTATTATGTTCACTTGCTGAAATGTAATTTAAAAACAGGATATTACCACCTGCTATGCTGGCTCATAGGGTTATCCAGATCATTTAAGCATTTCCTGCTAATATGTTTATTTGCTTCTGGCAGATATTACCACTACTGTATTTCAAATAACTACACTTAAAACAAAGTTAATTGTTCCTATCTCCTTAATATAAATATGATTATGTAAAGCGATGATTAGATGACTAGCTGGTAAACAGAATTATTTGAGCATCCGTATCAGTTAGGATAAAAATGGTGCAGGAACATTGAGAGTTGTGGGCAATAAATCAGCTCTGGGAAAAGCAGATCTTCAGTAAAGAAACTTTGTGTAGGTGCTAAGGGGAGGTGAGGAAGGGCTGTGTTTTAAATATCAGAGCAAATTAATTGAAACAATAGAACTTTATCAATCAAAATCTGGTAGATACAGTCATTATCTTGTATTCTCTTAAAAATATTTTGAATTTGGACTACTTTGTATTACTTTTTGTTGTTCTAAATAGAATAATCCTCAGTTTTCACTGCAGCAACACAGAGCAATTTGATGGAACTGCAGGTCTGCTTGATCTGCAAAAGCTTTTTCAGATGGGGAAGATAAAGATTTAATACAACGACAAAAACAGAAAAAGCTCATTCTCATCTGTTGAGCTTTAATTTTGAGCAAAGATTACAGAGTTAGGCCAAACTCTGCTTGTTCTTACACAGCTTTAAATCCCCTGAACTAAGCCAGAATTCAACCTTAAACCTGTGAGATGAAAAGCACAACTTAACCTTCATTGCTGGGACTCCTGCTCCCTGGGAAGATGGGCTGGGGGGACTCAAGTCCTGCTGGAGGAAGGAGACAAAAAGAAGATTACTTTTTTCAGGGTATAAGTGATAGCTGTGCAGCACTCCCAGCTAATTCTGCAATGATCAGGAAGGAGGGACTTGATTTTTGGAAAATTTCAGTTCAGCAGTTTGACATGGAGCTTTCATTGTCTTTCTTGCATTTGGCTTTTCAATGCAATTTGTCATATGTGTAACCAAACAGGGACAGAAGAGCAAAAGCAGTGGTGCAAAGAAGCTGTCAAGAATGGCCTGAAGTTGTGTCAGGGAGAGGTTTTGGTTGGATTTAGGGAAAGGGAATGGGCACAGCCCCAAGGCCACCAGAGCTCCTGCAGAGTTTGGACAGCACTGCCAGGGGTGCCCAGGGTGGATTTTGGGGGGTCTGTGCAGGGCCAGGAGCTGGAGTTGATAATCTCAATGGGTCCTTTCCAACTCAGAATATTCCACGATTCTATAGGAAGAGAGGATGTCACAAGCCAAGGCAAAATACACAATCGCAAATAGACATTTTAGAATATGCATTTATACTTATTTATTCTATTTAAACAGGAGTTTTTTTAATCTGCCGTGTTTTTTCATGTTATCTCACATACACCTGTTGAACAAATCCATATATAAAGTGGGATTTCCTGAGATTTACATAACCTTTACTTTTTAAAAAGCTGGCTTCAATGGATAGCGCTTTATTCCTGGCAAAGGAAGAGCAGCCTGGAGTTTGAAGGTAACTCAGAATGTGAAGCCCTGAGATGTAATTAATTATAATAAAGACTTTCCCTACCTGCATCTTTCCAACCACCACCGAAAGTGCAACTCTTCATCTTCATTGAACAAAAAAGACATGTAAAAATTCTACATGAGACATTATATTTTTACTTTGATAACATAACACTGCAAAAGAAGTGGGATAGGAATATTGGGATAAAGTTTCTCCTACAGTATGGGAGCTTGCTCTGCCTTTTTCAGCATCTTCTACCCAACTCCAGCACTGAAAATATGAGTGTTCTGAGTGACACTGGGACCACTGGAAGCCCTAGAAACCATCATTTCTGCTCCTAGCAGGATTTTCACCATGCAATAAAAAGGAAAGGTTCCCCTAGTATGGGATTTGTGCCCTGTGACTAATGCAGAGGGTGAGACCCAACCACGAGAGGTTCAGCTGGCATCCACAATTAATTATTGGCTGGAGTAATTGGGATCTGGAAAACTCTCCCCATGCAAAGTCAGCATTAAGAGATGAGGCTCAAGGTGGCATTGCCTCATCCCTGAGTTTGGTTTTGTGCTTCTCAGGAAAAGAAGGAAAAGGGGAAAATTGCATTAAGAAAAAATGTCACTCTAGGACACAAAACAGAAAGATGCAGATACTGGATTTTCTAAGGCAAGAAAGAGAACTTTGAATTTTTAACTCCAACATTTATAGATTTCCAAAAGTGACAGTGGATTGGAGGATGACAGTGTCACCTCTCTAATGACACTGGATAAATTAACAGTCCATCAAATTTCTCCTCCTCCATAAAAGAATGCAGAACAATGAGTTATTTACAGAAAGTGTGTGAGAAAGTTTGTTACAAGAGTGTAAATGCCAGAAGGCTTAGAAAAACTTTAAAAAAAAAACCAAAAACAAAAACAGGGTGACAAAAAAATAAAAAGAGTGTGAGGAAATAAAGGAAAATAAGAAATGAGAAGGAGCGAGATGGCTGAGGGCTGTCCCAGCGCTGAGTGATGGATCACACAGCCCAGGGAAGGGCAGAGGGGCAAATCGGGCGGCGGCTCCTCAGCACCCCAACGTGCCAGATGTCAGCAGGGCAATTCCAGGAGCTGTCCCTCCTCCTGGCAAACCCAATCTCCACGGGGAGAGGCCTCTGGGGGCCTCCTGCCTCCCTCCCCATGCCCAGGCTCCCTCCGTGCTCCCGCTGCTCGCGCCACGTTCCCCCTCCGCCGGCTTTACATCTCGGCTAAATTTGAATTGATGATGGGTACCGTGTTTGTAATCCCACATCAAGCAGCGCTTGTGTCTGGCATTTATTTGTCCTGTTGCTTTGGCAGCTTCTTCCAGAGCCTCCTCTCATCTGACATGTCAGGTCTACAATCAAAGAGGAATAGTGAATTCACTTTTACAGTTAGGCAAGCTGAATGCTATTACCCATGTATTTGTCACCAACCTGCAGATCCCAGCCTCTAATCTGCCATCTGGATGGATGCTACAAAGTTAAGAGCCAGGGACATGCATTTCTCAGTAACTACCTGCTGTCAGCTATTATTTTAAGGATCCTGTGATTTTCTTTTATTTTGACTAGAAAAAACAAGGCAGCTGCAGTAATAAAAAGGCATATCAACTAGTCACTTCCTGGCAGATTTGTCACTGGTGTGGATACAGCAGTGGTATTTTTTGTTAGCAAATGTATACAGTGGAATATAGTATTGTAAATCTGTAGTGCGTTCTTCACAAAGGGAGAGAAAAAAAATCCCTTTTTAGAACCTTGTATACTAGTCAACAAAATAAAAAATGAAAACGTATTTGCTCTCACCTTATTGTGCACATGTATTATATTTTTCTTTTACAATATTGTCCATTGTGTGCAACAGACTTTGTAAATATCATGGTTTGGTTTTAAAAATTTCCATTGTCCTCCCATTGTGGCTGCATCCTCACTCACTGCCCAAGTCCCGGGCTGTAAATATTTGCTGAGAAGAATCAGAGGTTTTCTGTTTGGAGAATCTGGAGAATAAGATTAACTTTTCAATTAACAATTGAACAATTAACAATTTTCAAATTAATTTATTCTAATAACGCTTTGAAAAAGCACGGGCGAGAAATGCAGTGATGGAAAAGTATCCTGGACCAAATTAATCCCCTGTGTGACTCTATTTCAGTCAACATAGCTATATCAGGATAAAATTATAATTAATTGTTATTAATACGAGCATGAAGCAACTGATGAGAATAGTCTAAGAGTGAAAAAAATATATACCCAGTTCAGGTCCTGTGCTTCTACACGAGAACAAATTGTTCTACTTTCAAAGTGCCATTTATCATCATTTTGGATGATAAAGGGATTGTTCTGCTTTTGCATCTCATTTTTTAGGAGTTCTTTGATAAAGATACTGCTTGCAGTTCTCAGCCTGTGGCTGGATTAAAGAGTCAAAGGACTTCTCATGATTTTTCAGGATATGGGAACCCAATTCCAGGGGCCTGGGGTGTCCCTGGCTGGTGGGGCATCCCCACATTACTGCAGATGTGTATAAAGTCAGCATCCCACACACAGCCCATGACAATCCATTCCATCCAGAGCCTGGTGCAAGGACCACAGGCCCTGGGTTTGCAGAGCAAATGATGCTTTGGCCCTAAACCCAAGAATCTTGCAGCTCATTTGGAGAAAAGAAGGCTCCAGGCATTGTGGCTTTCCAGCACTCGAAGGTGGATCATAAAAAGGAACTGACTTTTTAGATGGGCAGACAGTGACAGGACACAGTCAATGTGCCAGCTGAGCCATGCACATCTGATCCTTTGAAGCCAGATTTTTCTGAGTTTTTGCTGAAACATTTTTTCATCTGATGAGTGTGAAGTTCCAGAGAGTCCCAGCTAAGGGAGGATGAGGATGTGGGGACTCTCAGGGACCCTCATCCATCGTTGCTGTGACCTTCATTGGGCTGGTGGTGGGTTCAAAACATACTTATGTATTGGTTGAGGCCAATTTTCACTTCCTGCTGCTCTTTCTTCCTGCAGAGAGGCTTTTTGAAGAGCTAAAGTGAAGGAACTGATCTCTGGCTTACAGCTGATGAGTTCTCACTAATGATCAGAGAGCATTGCGTAATTTGGGATTTGGTTTTGGTAAACATGCACAATTTAGATGTTTATTCAAAACATCCAAATCTCATCAGTCTCTGAGATGCTTCTGACAGCTGCAAAAAAGTGAACAAATTGTTGATGGTTGAGGGGTGTAGAGCGTTTCATGAATTAAATTTTAATGGTCCTTTCATTGGATTCAGAGCCACCCAGCTCAGATGTCAGTCAGCACATGGCATTACCTGCTTGCTGCTACTCTTGCCCTCTTTGTCTTCTTCCATTTCACTGCCTTTGTCTTGATTTCAATCAGACAACAGGGGCTTGAGGGCTGGTGCCACCACTGGCGTCATCCTGCGTGACTCCGGCACCTCTGACACAAATTACAACAACTGAGCCCCAAAGAAACTGCCCTTGGGAAGAGATATTGTGTTCCTAAAGCCTGAGACAGGGATAATGACAAGGTTTTTAGGAGATTCCTTGTGCTTACATTTGCATATCATAATCAGTGAAAATAACTTGAATATATTAAATGCAAGCAGGGTTTTGCTTGGAGCTCCATCCAGCCTGGCCTTCAGCCCTTCCAGGGATGGGGCAGCCACAGCTGCTCTGAGCAACCTGTGCCAGGGCCTCACCACCTTTTTAAAAAATATAAAATCCCTAATTAAAAAAAATCCTAATCTAAAATTCCTAATTTAATTCCTAATACAAAAACGAAGGATTTTTCCCCCAATATGTAATTTAAATCTACTCTCTGTCCCTTTGAGTCCATTCTCCCTCATTGTCTCACAAGATGCTCACTGGTTGGAGGACCAACCTCCACTGCTAACACAGCCCAGGATAAGCAAATTTCCACTCAAAATACCTAATTAGGTTATTCCCACATCATCATTCTACATCTCACCCATCCCTGTGGGCACTGCAGGAGCAGCTCCACCTTGGCACCAATAAAAGGAAAAGCCCCATTTCTTCCTCTTACTCTCATTCAAGTCACAAGTGACTCTCCAACTATATTTCAGCAACTAAATGAAAAATAAGGTTTAAACTGAATTCTGATAGCAGTAGGATTAGAGCTGAAGCACCCAGAGAACTGTGTAAACATTGCTGGGAGTATCTGTAAATCCGAGTGCTCTGTAAGTCAATCTTCACTCCAGTGGGCTCAGGTCGGGTGCAGTTAAGATGAACTCAAGCTGGAAGTCTTGTCACACTGACAGACCTGAGTGCAGCGGATTTGTGTAACTGCAGCCAAATGCTGTCCCCTCAGCTCTCAGCATTCCCGGAGTGTGTGGGCTCACAGAGATGCTCAAACGCACTCAGAAAGTGCCTTCAACAGAAAACATCTGTTCTACAGAGGAAGCATTTTTCTCCCTTTTGCCCAAACAGTTTTCACTGTGGGGGAAGAACAAAAGGGTCTTTTCATATTTCCAAAATTTCTTGGAAAAGCCTACATTGCTCCTGATTCATAGGATTTTGGAGTATTTTTCAGAAAAGTATAGGATGAAATTTTCAAATAACATCTATTTTTAATCTTAGTTTGACTGCCTAGAGAGCAGGGCAGTTTGAGACCTCTTACTTCCCATAAATAATACATGGAGCACTAGAGGGGCAGCTCGTGAGCTCTTTGCTGGAAGGATCAGGTCTGAGCAGAATTTTTGGTAAAACATTTGAGTCAGCAAAGCTCCTGGTGGGTCATATCACACCACTGATATGAAGGGGTGAACAAGAGGATGCATCAGGGGAGAGGATCATGGTTTTTGGTTGGCCCCAATGACCTTACAAGGCTTTTCCACCCTCAGTGATTCAGCTGGATTCATCTTTCTATTGAGGTCCATCCACCCTGAGAAGAAGAGAGGGATGGGCAGCACCTGCATTTAGCACCTGCCAGAATCACTTGGTGGCTCACAGAGGGGTTCAGTCCTGTCCATGAGGCTTTCCCAGCTGCCCTGGGTTCATTCCAGGCAGGAGAAGAGCAATCAGAATGCTTTATTTATTCTTTGCAGAGCTGTCAAAAGATCATTCCTTCAGAGGGTGCATGAGGGTTCAACTCCTTGCATGGGAAGTTAATCTTTGATATGAGAGAAAGCGCGGGATTCGCTGGTAGGAAATTCTGCTAATAGATTAAAGGACTCTCCTGCAACCTTTTAAGGTTATTTATTAGTAATTTATTAATCCAGTTGGAACAAAACCCACTGTTGTTTTCAGAATTCATTTTTCAGGCTGCAGCCTCACACCAGATGACACTCGGGCGCTGGCTCTTGGGGAAAACACATCAAACCCTGGTTCATAATTTATGTAATGACATATACTTGGACACTGATTAGCTACCTTATCAGCCCTGTAATAAAGGAAGCATAACCCCTAGTTTATCATTCATTTATCTGAAGTCATTTTGAATAATATCACAAGATTGTAATGTAATCATTATGCTGTACAGCATGTGTGGGCCAGTACACTACACTGGCAGTGTCAGAGGACTGTCAGAGTTCATACTACTTAATTTGCTCACTTCTTACACATTTATGAAATTGGAGTCAACAGTCTGGTGGAGCAGGGATATTCCAGGCAAGAGACCTCCACAAATTGTTAACAGGGCGTTCCATGGGAAGGTGAAGAAGCATGAGATAAGGTGAAAACAGGATTTTTAGTTGAATTTAATGGGTAGTTGAGGAACGGGTTGAACAGCCTCCATCCAAAGCACTCGCTGGCTTTGCTGGCACTTTGTGCACAGGGAAAAAGTTTCCCTTCAGTCATCTTAAAACCTTCTGCAATTCAAAGGGGTCTCCTCAGTGTCTGCAAAGCTGGGAGAGCTCCTGAGTTAATAATGGGGCTCACAGTGAGATCCACAGGCTGGATAAACACCTGGCTCCTGCATCCCCTCAGCTCTGGGATGGCAGAAAGCACCTGGGGGGATCTTGGAAACCCAAGGGCAGCTCCATCCTTCTTCTCAAGGATGCTTGGGGGTTTATAGCCAGCTTTCACAAAATTTTACATTTCTGTTTGGGGCTCTGAGCTTTTGGGAATGCTCCTCATTCAGAGCGTTGGCTTTCTACCTTTTTCTAGACTTTGTGATTTAGGAGAAAACTTTGGACACAGCAACTGGTTGAGTCTGAAAGAATTGGGAAAAACCCCAGAGTATTTATATGTATTCCTATATGTTTATGCTGTTCTCATGGAATTCAGTGCTCAGCTTCCCAATTTTTGAGCATCTGAACTGGAAGTCTACAGCAAAACCCAGCAAGCCTCACCCAGAACACGGGGCAGAAGTGAAACACAGCAAAGACATCTCAGTACCTGCTCCTCACCCAGGCTGTCACCTACCTCTCAAACTTCAATTTTATGGATCTGGCGGGGTTAACACCAGGTTAGCACCCAGGGATGAGAAATTTGGGGGGTTTCCAGTGGGCCTGGCCAGAGCCCTGACAGATGAGAGGGGCTGATGGATGGAAGAGCTGGTGACAAGCTGCACTGGGATAATGATTGCTGGGCAGCAGGAGCCATTAGGGTGTCATGGAAAACCCCCAAGATTAATGAACAGCGCGAGTTGGATAAGTAATGAAAAGAGGGAAAGGATGGGAAGAGTAGCATAATGTTTATTTTAAGATAGTTAATCAAAAGAAGGGAATAATTAAAGCTGCAGTTCTTTCCTGACATGAGTTTAGGGAAATGATAACTGCAAAAAAATTAAATAGAAATAAAACATAGAGCTGAGTATCAGTGTCCCAGTGGGAAGAGTGGAAGGACCTCTCCAGACAGCCCCAGCAGAGTGAGGGGATGGATGACATGAGAGTCTTTTCCTTCTGTGATTGCCAAACATCCCCTGCTCCATCCCTCCCATATAAATAATCATTCCAGCATTAGAGATTAAATGTTTACTGTAAAAACAATTAAATTTGTTTCTAGCACTTTTTAATGCACGGCAGTAAAATCAGATCATTTAATCATCAATCCTGCATCCAACGTTTATTCCCCAGAAATGCAATTCCAGTCACAATTTTATTTCTATCAGAATAAAAATACATTCCCCAGATTTCACCGCAGAAGCTCTTCAGTAAATTTTGGCACGTGGGTGCAAAGTTGATGGAAAAAGGGGGGATGCTCAGGAAATTCTCTCTGGGTGCAGAAGAGGGGCTGGGTCATGGGGGACAGGGGGTGACCAGGCCTTGCAGGGCCCTTCCAGGCTGCAATTCCTGCAGGGATCACACTGATGAAGATCAAATGATATTAAATGAATGGGCTTGCATCAAGCCCAGACTGAAGCAGATGAAGCAAAAAAATTAAAGGAGTGTGCGATGCCCTGCACAGCTGGAACAGCGACAGAACCGCAGGAAAAACGGGAATAAACTTGGAATAGGGAGTGTCAGCTGGTGTATAAAACAGGCCAGGCCCCTCTGAAAGACTGGAAATTTAAATATGAATGAAACTTTAAAAATTCTGCTTCAATTAAAAAAAAAATAATCTTAATAATCCAAGAAAGAATTCACACTTAAATCAGATTTTGTTGGATTCTGGAAATAACAAAAGTGTGAAATAAAAACGAACAAAGGACAAAGGCAGTAAAATGTGCAAAGACATCATAATATCATTTAAAATATGGCAAAACCTCACATCACTTCAATTTTCAAAATAATACACCTAAATTATAATGAAATCTGGAGGGGTTTTCAAACCTCAAAGCAGAAAGGGCAGCCAAAATGAAAAAAAATTCCCTTCTCATTTTCCAAGTTTAAACCATAGTAAAGTTTTTCTTCCTAAAATAAGAAAGTCATTGACAATTTTTTGCCATAGAGGGAAATCAGGAATATCTGGTGCCACTTTTGGACTTTCTGGTACCACAATTTATTTAAAATAATATATCAAATGAACTTTGTTCCAGCCTCTGTCCAATCTGAGTGTGTAACTGGACATTTATTCCGTGAAGGCACAATAATAAAGCAGAAAAACTTGGTTTGGATGGTTAAAAAATTCAAAGGCCTGCTCAAACACAGGTAAATAAATTGGAAAATATTATGAATATTTCTCTCTCAGACTTTTCCATGTTATCACTCATGAAGCACTTCAATAACAAACTCCTTTTTTTCTGGGGATATTTGCAAAAAGCCATTTGTCAAACATTTCTCCATGGCTGTGTTTGCTGCATTGCAAAATAAATAATGTAATCTGTGATGTAACTGCAGAAAGATGCAGAATTTATAAGATGTGATCCGGGCAAGGAACAGATATTAGACCACATAGTTTCAACATTTTTTTCCAAAGGTCTTTGGGAATGTTGTCAATGCTTCCTGAGAGATGCAAGGGCTGCCAAGTACATCTGCCTGCAAATTGTGCCTCCACCACCTTCACCAGCCAAATCCAGGGAAAATCTGAGCAACGTGATGCAACTTCAGAAATAATTTCTGTCCCATGTCCCACCTGCACATAAACAGCAAATTCTGGTGCTGCCCAGCTGTGGGATCTCAGGATCTGAGTCCTGAGGTGCTGAGCCACCGAGACCACCCTTGGGGGGCTCGGGACTCCTGGAATGTTGCCAGAAGTGTCTGGTGGCTGGACTTTGACCCTACACGGGAGACGACACCTGTATGAGGACAGGAGGGTTTCACCGGGGTGAATGGTGAAGGGATTGGTTAATTAGAGGGTGAGACACAGGGTTTAGGATTTCTGTACAGGGGGGTTTAGAGAAGTAAGATGGAGGAATTGGGGCGTGTCCTGTCCTTCTTCTTCTTCTTCTTCTCCTCCATCTTCTTTGGTGATGGTGGCACTTTTGGATTGGTTATTACTGAGAGTGCACCGAGTAATAAGAATAAATGGTATTGGGGAAAAATGATAAATATTGTACACGTAACCATGGGTATAAAGATAGGTGACTGCCCGGAGGGCAGACAGTGTGCTCATGGCTGGCTGCTGAGCAGAGCTCTGTCGGGCTGAAAGAACATCTTTTAGATAAACAATTAATAAACATAAAAACAGAAAGAAGAACTGAAGCCTCTTCTCGTCCTTCGATACGCGGGCTGCCCCAAGGCACACCCGGGCCTTTCCAGGCCCTTCAAACAGCCGCAAAAACCCGACGCCCAGCCATGGATGGAGAGCTCTGAGAAGGAATTAATGTGTTCAGGTACTTTCATCAGCTCCAACTTGTGCCCAGCCCAGTGCAGGATGATCACTCTCATTTCCCTCCTCACTATTCCAGAGTCACGTTTGCAAAAGGATTGGATCCTCCTCATCCTTCTGCTCCCTCCTTGGTCTCTGATTGCTTCTCTTCTATCCCACAGATTCTCTCTCTTTTCAAATTTAAACTGGATTTTTATTTCTAATTGTCACTGGGGTTGATCCCTCGTGGTTTCCAATGGAATATAAACCAGAATCACAGAATCCTGGAATGGTTTGGATTGGAGGGGACCCCCAAATCCCCCCAGTGCCACCCCAGCCATGGCAGGGACACCTCCCACTGTCCCAGGTGCTCCAGCCCCAGTGTCCAGCCTGGCCTTGGGCACTGCCAGGGATCCAGGGGCAGCCACAGCTTCTGTGTCCAAAAATGATCCCAAGGTAAAAGCACCACAAAGCCCAATCTGTCAGTCAGAGCGGGAAACCACCCCCAAGGTTAATAAAGGAATGTAGGCCACAATCAGACACTCATCTCCACTAGTGTGAGAAGAAGCTGCTTCCCAGTCCTTATCCACACAAACCAGTCCATCCAAACATCCCCTGACAGCGTGTTCTACTGAAAAACCTCCTTTTTTTTTTTTTTAATATATACCACGATGAGATGTAGTTCCATTCTAAAAATAGATCTCATCACTTATGCTCATATAAAATTTTCCCTTCCTAACACCCCACACCAAGCACTTGCCGGTCACCAGACAGAACCATCTCCCCCAGCAGCTCTGTTTTCCAGCAGCTGCTCAGGTGGTTAAAAAACCCATCCTTACTCTGTTGACTTTAATTTACAATTGCTCATTTACCTTAAGTGACACCCATAATGCTTCTCCCCGTGAGCCTGATGCGCTCCTGCTGAAATGGTGAAAGCAGGGAATAGGTTTGCAAGTGGACATGGAAGCACAGCTGATAATTAAGGTTACAACCAGAATTAGCCAGTTATTTACTATTAGTGATTTTAACACCTGCTCTATGCAGTGCTGCAGCTGCAGATCCAGAAAGAAGCTGGATTGTGAAGGCTGAGGGTGTATTTACTCCCTGGTAGGGCTCTTTTGGAGCAGGAATCTTTCTCCAAACCCCCAAAAATGCTCCCAAGCAGCCTGAGCTGCAGACAGCTTTATCCTACCTGCACCAGCACGCCGTGAAAAGCACTTACATCGTGCTACATCTATCACATAATTAATCCCAACATTACTGCACGAAATCTCAGGTGAGATAATATTTTCCAGAAATGTTATGCTACAAAAAGGTCAAATATCATATAATTTTTTCTGCTGGATCCTCCTTTGAGCCGTGTTTACCCTAAGATATTAGATTCCAGAAGGTAAAAAAGAACAATAGCATTTGATAGTCCAATCAATTGAATGGGGGTGGACTGAGTGCCCTCAGTGGTGGCACAGGCTGGAGGAGTAAGGGAACATCTAGATGGGCTCCTGCAAATCGTTATACATTGTGGACACAAAAAATCTGTTGTATCTCCTATATTTATATTATTTATATTATTTATATTATTTATATTATTTATATTATTTATATTATTTATATTATTTATATTATTTATATCTATTTATAGTTGTAGTTGTAGTTGTAGTTATAGTTTTGCTTTATTTTATTTATAATTTTAATTTATTTTTATTTTATTTTAAATTATTTTTTATTTTATTTTATTTTAATTTTTATATATATATATATTTAAATATTTGAAAGCTGTCTCCCAGCAGACCAGCCTAAAGGTGGGACACTTTCACCGGACTCTTTGCTCACAGACAGGGATGTCACCAAGAAGAAATTCAGCATTGGAGTAGCAGAGGAGGAAAATATTCTTAAGAGGTGTCACTCTTTGATTCTCATATTTAAATCAATAGGATGAACTAACTTCAGGCTGCACAGCACTTGGAGCTGTTTCTTGTTCCACACCACCCCAAACCTGCTTCACAAAGGTCCTCCCCTTTTAAAAGCCAGTCCCAGGCCAGGTTGGACACTGGGGCTTGGAGCACCTGGGACAGTGGGAGCTGTCCCTGCCATGGCAGGGGTGGCACTGGATGAGATTTAAGGTTCCTTCCCACCCAAACCATTCCATGATTCTGTGATTGTATAATTCCAGAAAATATGACAGTGACATTTATCTAAATTACTCCATTTCCCTCTCTGGTGAACCTGTGCAGAGCAATTCCTTTTGCTGGGAACCTTCAAACCATTGGCTCAGTTAACCATTCCCATTCACTCCTCCATGAAGACAAGAAATAAAATGTACAGAACCAGAACCATCACCTGCACATCCCTATGATGCACCTCCATGACTTCCCCAAATCCATACATGGATTTACATGTTATTAATACCTCCTGTGTCCGGTTTATCTCGGCTGTTTGAGGGGCCTGGAAAGGCCCGAGGTGGCCTTGGGGCAGCCCGCGTATCGAAGGACGAGAAGAGGCTTCAGTTCTTCTTTCGGTTTTTATGTTTATTAATTGTTTATCTAAAAGATGTTCTTTCAGCCGAACAGAGCTCTGCTCAGCAGCCAGCCATGAGCACACTGTGCTGCCCTCCGGGCGGTCACCTATCTTTATACCCATGGTTACGTGTACAATATTTATCATTTTTCCCCAATACCATTTATTCTTATTACTCGGTGCACTCTCAGTAATAACCAATCCAAAAGTGCCACCATCACTAAAGAAGATGGAGGAGAAGAAGAAGAGGAAGGAGGACAGGACACGCCCCAATTCCTCCATCTTACTTCTCTAAACCCCCCTGTACAGAAATCCTAAACCCTGTGTCTCACCCTCTAATTAACCAATCCCTTCACCATTCACCCCGGTGAAGCCCTCATCCTTGTCGTCTCCTGTGTAGGACCAAAGTCCAGCCACCAGACACTTCTGGCAACATTCCAGGACTCCCGAGACCCCCAAGGTGGTCTCAGTGGCTCAGCACCTCAGGACTGAGATCCTGAGATCCGACACTCCTGTGTTATTAATGAACACCAGGAGGGAGCTAAGGCTTGCAGCAGGTGAGGCAGCAATTCCTGGTCCCATCCCAGGCAGGAAAATGCACTGGGAACGACAGCCATGGACATCTGGCCGGGCTGGCCCTGGTGGCACCCTCCCTCCTCCAGGGACAGGGATCTTCCCTGCCCTCCCAAGGATTCTGCTCTGGAGCCAAGCACGGTCCTGGGGTTTATTTTTAATTTATTTCCCAGATCTGATGGAGAGATCCGGAAAGCAGAGGGAGAGAATTGCTGCGGCCTCTCGTCAGCGACAGGCGGGATCTGGAATAAAACTCTGCCTTGCTTCTGTGGGAAGATTAAAGTGGTTTGGAAGCCTGAGAAAATGTCCCTTTCATTTCAGTATTGATTGGTCTTTATTGAACACACACACTTCTGCTAACGCTGCCTTTGGTGGGTTTTCTTTGGGTTTGTTCAGTTTTTACTTCTTTCATGACTTCAAGTGCTTTTGACAGTAATTTTCCCTTTGCTTAACTCAATCAGCTATTGATAAAATCCAACCCGAGATGCTGAGTCCTTAAAAAGAACCTGTGGTTTTTTTCTCTATTCTTTAAAAAGTATCACTGCCCGTATTTACTGTGAACCATCTGTTACACGTCTAATTAAAATATATTTGTAATGAGCTTATTAGTGCACAGAATATGTCCTGAACAGGATGTCAGTCAAGAACCGATTGTTTGGAGAGATAAGATACCTTAAACTTCTATTAGTGTAACAAAACCATGCGCTGGTATTTTCATCCTGTATAAAAGCAAATTCCAAGAGGGCAGGAATTCACACACTTTTTGTAATAATTTCCTCTTCAAATGTGTGGCTGTTCCTTTCTAATATAGAGTCAGATGGCCTCTTATAATTGCAGTATCAAATCTTTGCCTCAGTTTTCAACTGCAGGTGATTTCAAATGATTAAAGATGCACAACAGGGAATAAACAAAAATGCTTACATGCAATTATTTTTAATTAGTATTTGGCTATAAAGTGTGTGCCTTCATAAAAAAGTCTGTTATTCACATAAACATCTGTTACCATACACACAAGGAAACACACTGTAAGTCTGTCATCACATCACCAAAACAGAATATACTAAGGAAGGCTGGACAGGAAAGCCAACACTTTGAGTTTTTAAACAAAAGATATAAGCATAACTGCCAAAACAGACACTGCACCACACCTTTCAATTAGCGCAGCTCACAATCAAAGGAAGAGCTATTACCAATGGAATTATACTTGAAAATGTTAAAATAGATGGAATTATTCTTTGAAAACAATGGAATCTGTAAGCACAAGACGATTTCAAACTCTTTACTAATTTTGCACCAGCGAACATAATCAAAACGCTTCCTGTTTGCACAGTATCTCTGGGTGCTCTTCTGACAACTTTTTTAAATCTTGTTTTTGTTCGTTATTTAAGCCCTCTCAGAAAATAAAACAAGCCAAGGAACCCACCACCAAACCCCTGCTGTGGCGTTTGCCCATAAATAACCCTGCACTGCTCAGTTCTGGCCTCATTCTGCAGACTCAGGGACGCTGACATATTTTAAGCAAGCCTGCGACAAACAGCAGAAGTAAGAGAGATATACAGAGCGGTATAAATTAATACCACCATAATTGATAGGTGGAGATAAGGCTGCTCTGCGGAATACGGAGAATAAAATGAAGAGGAGGTGTGAGAGCACCTTGCACATGAATTACTGAATCGGTGGGAATTGCTGAGCTCTGCTGCGAGGAAGCTCTTGGAAACACCTCCAGCCGCCAAACTTAACACCTTACCTCCACCAGCAGAGAAACCCACAGCTTTAGCCACCGAATAACACACGGAATTTCAGTTTGCACGGAAATAAAACCAATTGTTTAATTAAACAGTGCACGCGAGGGGTTCTGTAGGCGGTACCTACAGCCAGAGAGGAAAAATTCCTGAATTCCTGCTCCTCAGTTGTGGCTCTGCTGGGACCGATAACCAACCCCGGCAGCAGAGCCACCCTGGGGGTGCTGCAGGTCAGGAACAAGGATGGAGGCTCCACCTGTGGTCCTGCCCCAGCCCCTGAACCATTCACTGTGCGCACAAATCCTCCTGCACATCCTGAGAGAGCTCGTGTGCTTTAAAATCCTTCCTTCACCAGCTCTTGATGAGCGTCCTCTGGGCCCGGCCTCCTCCTCAGAGCAGCTCCTCTTGGCCCAGAGAGAAGTCAAAAGTGCCCTCAGAGTTTCTAATGGCAAAGATGACCCTCTGCAAGGCAGCAGATCCGAGTCTTTTCCAGCTCCCGTTGATTTACAGGCCTTCTCCTGCACATCAGCATTTCATATATCTTCCCAAGTGTCAGAAATATGAAAGCCATACATTACAAGCAAAGAATGGCCCAGTTCATTACTATCATTTTATTTATTTAACAAATACGGTATTTAATCAGAAGGAACTGACAGCTGCAATTGTTTATTGCAATCATACAACACGGCAATAAATAAACATTGCACATTAAGTAGAAGGTAGAAGGATCACTGGAAACATCCCGTATAAAAAATCCTTCCTCAGAATTCCTCACTAACGGACAGTATTTGTAAATCTGTTGACAAAGAGCTCCAAAAAGATGGAGCAGTAAATAAAACACGTGAGAGCAGACAAGGTAGGTTTGGCTTTCAGACAAGAAAATTAATTTCTGGGTTGACTCCCGAACAGAACGGCTTCCAGTCGGCTCTGGACGAGGACAGTCACACATCACACCCTCCCTCGTAAATAAAAGCAGCCCCAGGAAGGGCTGATCTGCCTTTTAGTGATCAACAATTTTCCATAGCATAAAATGCAAATCACCACTTCTCCAGAGCATCCATGAGATGGGCCAGGCTCCTCATCCCAACCCTCAGCAGCTCCACTTCACCCGCTGGAGTGGGGACCCTCCCCAGAGGAGCAGGACCATGTTACAGCCCACATCCTCCACTTTTCCTTTTTCCCTTCTCTTTGATTCTTTTCTCAGCTTTGCACGTCCTGGCTGATCCACAAAAAGCCAAGAAAACTTTATCTCCATTTCAAAAGCCTCGGATTTCAGGCTCCCTCCTGCTTTCTGCCAGCAGAAAGTGGGTTTTGCTTTAAGACACCTCAGCTTTCCCAACTTCAGCAAGAGTTTTGCAAGGCTTAGTGGAGCAGGAGTGTCTCAATAACTGTGACAGATGGCTGGGCCTGAGAGAAGAAATAACCATTTTCCTCCTGAAATTTCCTACATTGCCATGGCAGGGAGATGCTTCCCTTCACTGCCTAGGACTCCCCAGGTTGAGAATAAAGTCAGCACTTTTCTTTATTTCTCTTCTCTCTGGCTCTTCCCTCTGGTTTAAAAGCACCTATCATCCAGCTTGGAATGTTCACTTTGAGGGAAGAAGCTTTAACTCTTTGTCCCTTAAGACGAAGCAGACTCAGAAGGAAAAGGAGAGCAGATCAATCCTGGCAGTGTCACCTGGGGATGGCAGGGACCCTCTGCCAGCTGGTCTGGGCAATGACATCCCCTCATCCTCACCACTCCCCAAGGACTGGAATTATTGCTGGATACCCAGGTGCTGGTCCTCTAAGATGTGAATAAATGTGTGGATGTGGTTATGGGGACAAGGTGGCCTTGGCAGTGCTGGGAATGGTTGGACTCGATGGTCTTGGAGGGGTTTTCCAACCCCATGGATTCTGTGATTCTGTGGGCACATCTCAGTCTGAGCCTACAGATAAGGAATAAACTGAAAAAAAATAAACTGAATTGTACTTCAAAGAGTAAAGGGACAAAGGACACAGAGATGACAGCAACCAAAAAGTGACTGACTCCACTCCCTGTCAGGTGGAAAATTCAGCAATTCCTCTAATAACTCCAGATGTCTTGGTTTCAACTAAATAAATACCACACAGAAAATATCAAAGCAAAAATGTTCTGTTCATTCTATTATATACTATATGCTAAATAAATGCTATTTATGTGGCTTAATTTTGAAGCTTTATTTTTTTACCTTTTTTAATTATTTCAAAAGGAGCTGATGGCAGTGACAAAAATAATAAAGTGTATCCAAGAAGGTTAAACCTGTAGTGTGGGCTGCTTGAAGGAGGTCAGTTGGAGCTTTAAAAGATGGTTTTAGTAGGAACTCGATGAATGAAGCTCTTCAAAAGCATTTCTAAGTGCTAATTAATGCAAGTCCTAGAGATAAACAAAGCAGAGAGGAGCAATTGTGCCTGCAACAATGTGAGGACTTCAAATGAGTGTCACATCTTTGAAGGAGGAATTTTAGTTCTTCACTTTATAAATTAATCTGTCTCCAGAAGCCTATTATTCCTCTAGCATACAACTTAAAAACAGGATGTATTTGGGAATTTCCCATTGAGGGAAACATGAAATAATGTGACAATACTTGTGTCTAGCACCGTGCCAAAAAAATCTCGTGTTTCTTTGTGAAGTTTAACTCAGAACCAGCTGATTCCTGGAGGCTCTCAAATGCCACTGCAACAACAACAACAGCTACTCTCCAATTTCCATGACCACGGAGAAAAATTCCAATGGCAAAGAAGCCTCACAGCCCAGAAGGCAAATAACAATAATTCAGGTTTATGGATTTGGTGATTTTTTCCCTTAAATCTCATGATTGCAAAGGAATCAGCTGGATGGGTTTGGGATGAGGGGAGGCTTTATCAACTTTATTAATTAAATATACACCTCCCACTGTCCCAGGTGCTCCCAGCCCCAGTGTCCAACCCAGCCTTGGGCACTGCCAGGGATGGGAATGCAGGAGCTCAGACAAAAACAGACACTGGAGAAAGAAACTTTTATTTGCCTTGGAAATACTTTGGAAACACAACCAATATCAGGAGGAATCATGAGGAAACATGGTAAACATCTTCCTGGAAAATGAGGAATATTGTCATGTGGTGTCCTGGAAAATAAGGAATATTGTCACGTGGTGTCCAGGCCACTGGTAGCATTGGAGAAATCTTACATGTGACAGCTGCTCTCCTTTTCCCCTTTATTTTAAATAGTCACAGCAAAAAAATCCTGGTTGCAGGAGTCCCTGGTTCTTCAGAATGTTCCACGTTTCAAGTTTTCCTCAGAACTGGTGGAATCTCCAAAAATGCCACTTTCTGTTCCCATTTTTCTGACTCTGCCTAATAATTTCCCAGGTAAAACCTCAGCACATTTTGTACCCAGCACAAGATGGAGAATTTTTTTTTTCCTTTTCGAGCTGTCCCATCAGTATCTCTTAGCACAATTTTATGTAAATGCTGCAGCAAGAAGACTTGTCCAGCCTATTTTTTTTCCTGCAGCATCCATCTCTGAGTGCCCTGATTTCCTGTTTCCTTTAGCTGGCTGGGATCCACCAGGAGATGACATCCCACCACTGCTGCCTCAAGCCATAAATTCATTCTCCGCCTGCTCAGAGGCACCCCAGTGTGTTTCATGCAACACAAACTTGTGACATCAATAATACTTTATAAAGTCCTTCTTTATCCGTGTTTTCTGTTTTCCTTCAAATCCCTAATTAGCCATCCTCCTGCCCAAGCAAATTGGATATTTTCAGGGAATCTCAAACTGGATTTTTTCAGGGGTAGGGACTGGTCCTCCCAGTTCTCTTTGAAGAATTTGAGCTGATTTACTGGGGAAACCACTAAATTATCACTGTGCTGAGAATAATAAATCATTATCAGCCAAAATCTCCGCTTCATTCTGGCAAACAGAAATACTTCTGTGGATGCCTAAGTGGTACAGGAACCATCTGCACCCTGGGGGTTGCGTTTGCTCCATCTCAGACAGGACTTGGGAAATGTTTGGTAATTTCCTCACTCTGCTGTTACACACCACACTCACCTGCAGCTGCTACACGCAGAGCTGAATTAGTGTTTATGAGGTTTTTTTCCCTCATTTTAACCCTTTTCTAGATCATTTTCCACACAAACTGCAGCAGCTACGGGTCTCACTCTGAAAATTTCCCCTTCATTTTTCTTCTTTGAGGCTTCCAGGTTCCCTGTTGTCAGGTTTCACATAACTCTGTTACAGCTGTGAATATTTTCTCTGCAGAGCTGAGATGAACGTGGTGGAAAGCGCTCCATGGCTACTGGGGAGCTTCTTCTTGTGGAGAGGAGATCCATGGATTTCACCCCTCTCCATTGGCACAGGCTAGAAATAAATATGCTTTTAGCCACCCCATTTGTGCCTCAGCCTTTCAGCACCCTTGCCACTTATCACATTTTTCAAGGTCACCCACTAACACCGTCTCCCCAGTTGCCAAATCGATGCGAGCAACATCACACTTCCCATAAAAACAGTTCTGCTTAAATTCCAACCCCATGGAAAAAGAAAAAAAAAAAAAAAAAACAAACATTCCCTTCAACAGCTCAAATGTCTCAGGAAGAACCAAAGAATCCAGGGCATATTCCTTAAAAACAATGGATTTGAACCATTAATTTTGACTGAGCACTGGGACAGGCATTCAGGACATCCTTTAGCAGCTTAGTTATGTAAAATGGACATTTTTAAGCAGGGTTAGTAAGGCTTTGACTAAAGTAAAGCCAAGAGTCAAGCCCTCTGATGACTCTCTGTTTAGCACTGCAAATGGAAGCTGCCAGAGAAGGCACCGAGGTTTTGGACAGACAAGGACATTGTGACTTCGTTCCAGGAAAAGTAAATACTGTCACTGCAATTAAAATAATTTCCAACATTTTCTCTGCATAAAACGAATTCCCACCAGTGTTTGCAAAAGCCTTTTTATGGACTGCTTTGTAATAGATCCAATCAGCACAGATAAACCCCAGATCCTCCCAGGATTCCCAAAAACCTGTAGTCCCAAGGAATGCCTCGATGTAGGATGGAACTCTTCCTTTTGGGATGAGACAATGGACCATTCCATGTCTGTCTTCAATTGCTCCAAGGGATTATTCAGGGATTATTTACTGTTTCCTGGCTTTATGGGAAGATGTTTTTCACCTGTGAGCAGAGCACAATTGATAGGAGGAAAATTTATTCCTACACTGGACTTTTCAAATCCCACACTGGTGTTCGTGCTACATTCCAGATGTGTGTTTGTGTGGGCACTTCCCTCTCTCTGCTCCCACACAAAATTCCCCTCCCAAGCAAAAGGTCCCAGAACCAGGAGGAGTCTCTGCAATGATCCCAACCTAAATCAACTGCTATTTACATAAAATAAACTTCTCCTGGATGCCAGGTTGCCAAAATGGATTATTTAGTGGAGCCTTGTTGTTACACCTCCTGGTTGTGCTGCACGCTGGTGTAAGATCCATGATGATTGCAACCCATTAGTAACTGTCACTACAGAGCTCCTGCTGCAAAGGAAGGAGACAGGGAAATATACCTCCTCCCCAGGAAATGGAAATTGGATTCAGGAGACATATTTATTCTGGATTTTGAGCCTGGTTCCCTGCGTGATCGGTGGCAACTCGCTTACCTGGCCTGCTCCACGCCTTCCCCCTCTAAGGAGGGAAATGAATCGTGTTTTCCCTGCTCTGAAAACGTCATTTATATTCTCAGATGGAAATGGCCAAGCGCAGAGTTAGGGCCGTGTTCCTTTCCTGCAGGGTAATCCAGGATCGTTCACACCTGGTGACACTTGGATGTCCTCTGGCTTGGAAGGCAGGAGCCCCTGTGCCAGAAAATAAAGCCTTTAAGTAGGAGCAAGATTAACTTCCCTGGCCAGAAATGGGAGTGGGAAGGCTGGGAGCCACAGGGATAACAGCTCCAGCAGAAATTCCAGGGGTTTTGGATCTGCTGTGGAAGAGCCCAAGCTGCTGCTCATCCTGAACTGCCCTTACACCCACCAACATCTCCTGCTCCTCGTGGGACCAAAGGAGGAGCAACTCACACCCAGCACGGCCCACGGAATCCTGTGGATGTTTGTCCTTTGAATTGCGCTGATACTCTCACTTTGTACCCGAGTTCCGCACAGGAAAATTACATCCCTGAAAAATTCCGACCCCCTCTTACGGGCAGCAGCTGTTGAAATAACTGCTTTGCAATGTAATCCCCTTGTTCAATAATTCTTTGCCTTCCAACGCTGTAATTTACATTTTTGCCAAGGAATCAAACTGGTACTTAAGTATGAGAATAACTGAGGATCCTGCCTTTGTCTCCAGCCAACTGATATCCTAAGCCCTGCTATGACATTATATAAATATTCAAAAAATGCCTGTGAATACCATAATTTCTCCAGGTCTCACAAATGAGGAATTATCCAAGTAATGGATTATGAATGGAGTAGTAATGTATGGAAACATTACCCACCCAAAACATATTAGAGCTCCCAAAGACTCAACATGAAACAAAATGTGTTAGAGGTTTAACAAAATAAAGCTGTCCCCCGAGATTCAGCCTCACTAATTCCTATCAAAAAACTCCAGAAAGGTGAAAATACTTACAGATACTGTTTATTTCTAAATATTATCAGCTGAGGAGTACAGTCAGGAAGATGTTATTTAAAATACCTGCTTATCCAGCCACAAATTTGGCAAGTTTAAAGTGAAATCTTGAAGCTTGATAATCCAAGATTTCCAATATGATGTCTTTTAGCAGGTTGTGCCTTTTCCTCACAATTATGCTCATGTTTTGCCTCTAGTTGATAAATTTATAACAATATGTAAATATAGCTAATTTGGTTGTATTTTGAAGCAAAGTGTTTAAATAAAAATGTAAGGCACTGACTGGCACAGGGTGCCCAGAGCAGCTGTGGCTGCCCCTGGATCCCTGGCAGTGCCCAAGGCCAGGCTGGACATTGGGGTTGGAGCACCTGGGACAGTGGGAGGTGTCCCTGCCATGGCTGGGGTGGGAATGGGTGGGATTTGGGGTCCCTTCCAACCCAAACCATTCCAGGATTCTGTGAGTAGCTCCCTGCTGAGCCCAGGGTGTTTGTTGTGACTATGTCTAAAATCTCTGTGGAAGAAATTCCTGCAAAGTTTATGGAGCTGCTGGCACCACTTTGAGGAGCCATTGCTCAACCCAGCCCTGCTCTGCTGTCAGCAGGCCAGACCCTTCCACCAGTTCTTACTCAAGCATCCCGTACTCGGGAGAGTGGGGCAGAAGTGAAGATTACTCATCTGAGGAGTTGCAAAACTGCTGCTGAAGGTTTCTGCCCTGGAGCCAGCCATTGTATGGGAATGACTGAGAGGGGGAGGAGACAGCCTCTCTTCTTGGAAAGAAAGTTCTAGGAATCAATTTAAACTAATTTAAGAAGTAATTGTTTACAGACCTTTCCTTTCCTTTCCTTTCCTTTCCTTTCCTTTCCTTTCCTTTCCTTTCCTTTCCTTTCCTTTCCTTTCCTTTCCTTTCCTTTCCTTTCCTTTCCTTTCCTTTCCTTTCCTTTCCTTTCCTTTCCTTTCCTTTCCTTTCCTTTCCTTTCCTTTCCTTTCCTTTCCTTTCCTTTCCTTTCCTTTCCTTTCCTTTCCTTTCCTTTCCTTTCCTTTCCTTTCCTTTCCTTTCCTTTCCTTTCCTTTCCTTTCCTTTCCTTTCCTTTCCTTTCCTTTCCTTTCCTTTCCTTTCCTTTCCTTTCCTTTCCTTTCCTTTCCTTTCCTTTCCTTTCCTTTCCTTTCCTTTCCTTTCCTTTCCTTTCCTTTCCTTTCCTTTCCTTTCCTTTCCTTTCCTTTCCTTTCCTTTCCTTTCCTTTCCTTTCCTTTCCTTTCCTTTCCTTTCCTTTTTTTCCTTTTTTCTTTCTTTATGCCATATACCTCTTCTTCTTTTTCCTTCCCTTTTTCTTTCCTTTTCCCCTTTTCTTTTTCCTTTTTCTTTTTTTTTCCCCCCCTTTTTCCTTTTTCCTTTTCCCCCTTTTCTTTTTTAATTTTTTTCTCTTTCATCCTCTTTTCCTTTCCTTAAAAACTTGCAAAGCCTGGCACAATGGGTTTTCTTTCTTGGAGGAGATCTCTAAATTGTAGGAAATTTGCCTCTTGACCAGGCTGTGCTGGCTCAGAGCCAGACTGGCTATCTCCATTCTCATCCTTTCCCGTACTCTTTCCATCAGCAAAATAAAAATGTTTGGTAGGTTTGGAATTTGGTTTTAAGTGAAGCAGAGCAGAGGCTCCTATGGACAAATTCCCAATTGCAGCACTCGTGATGGGCCTCTGGCACGAACAAAAGTTGACAAAACCCATGGAAACAAACAGAAATGCTCCCATTGTCTGCAACTGGCCTTGGCTTGGGGTCTCACAGCTTAAATTTCATCAAACAGGAATGAGCTCAGGATTAGACTTTCTTTGACTTCCCTAAAATTGTTCAGTTGCAGGTTGAGTGACATTCAGTGTCAGTGGGGAAAGAGAAACAGGGGTGGTGAAACTTGCACGTGAAGAAAAAGTGTCTGGATCCTTAAAAAATACTGTGATCACATTATATGAAGGGAAAAAAAATGAATCAAATATTTTCTGGATGACTGAGGCACAGAATTTCTCTGTTCCAGCCCCAACAGGGAGCTTTGGGCAGGGCCATGCTCCACATCTTCCCTGAACAGCTGGGATCAGGAGGAGAATCCCTGGGCACTGAGTGGAAGTACACAGAACTTCCTCCTGCATTTAAAAACAAAAATAAGTCCAGAAATCTCTATGCCCAACACCAAACCACAGACAATGCTACAAAATACACTTGGCTGGGTGAATATTCACAGAAATGGGAGCCACAGCCGTGTCTGAAAGCCAAGCTACAGAGGAGATGCAACCACGGCCTTGAGAGGCTCCCAGAGCTGGAGAGGGACTTTGGACAAGGGACGGAGGGACTGGACACAGGGAATGGCTTCCTGCTGGCACAGAAGAGCTTTGGATGGGATATTGGGCAGGAATTGTTCCTGTGGCTGCCCCTGGATCCCTGGCAGTGCCCAAGGCCAGGCTGGACATTGGGGTTGGAGCACCTGGAACAGTGAAGGTGTCCCTGCCATGGCTGGGGTGGCGCTGGATGAGCTTTGAGATCCCTTTTAACCCAAACTATTCTGGGATTCTGTGATTCTGACACCCCAGGATCTCATCAGAGGGTCCCCCATGTCAGACCACCCAGATGATCCCACCCAGCCTGCACCCCGTGGAACACTCACCCCCCATGAGCACCCCACCACGCCCCAAGCAAACACCAGGGCCCCCAAACCTGTGCCAAAGTTTGTCTGAGGTTTGCAGCTTTAATGGGAACAAGGCTTGGTCCTTAAATAGGTGCTATATTTATGGAGCAAGGAGTAGCCAAAATGCAGGGAAAACTCAGCCAACTGCTTTGCTATTTTTGATGACACGACAAAGTCTGATTTTCATTAAGTTTTGCACATATATATATCAGGGGTCCTCCTAGGGACTAGGGAATGAATGCACTTTGTTTGAACTCTATGGCTATTATATACTACTTTTTATTGATTTTTTTTCCCTGTAATTCTCAATATAGTTCTTGTGTGTTCATGGAAAAATATTTATTTTTAGACCCACAATATTTCCAATATAGTTGTTTTCCTCCTGTTACAAACACTGCCTGATTACTGGGAACATCTTCCCTGTTCTCTTTAAAAAAACCAAAAATTTACAAAAATATAACAAGTAGGATTAACAATTTCAGTCAACTTGAAAAGGCAAAATGAAAGCAAAGCTTGGGTCAGTGTGTTATACACTCTCAGATCTATATTTTTAGTTTCAATGGTGCCCTGCCCACATTTCTGGAAGGAGAATTTGCCCATGAAGTAAATACACAACCTTGTGAAAAGTTAAGACTTTCTGTTTCAGAATGTTTTCTCTAGAAAAACAAATTAGGAGGCCAACTTGGCCACCTGAAATGTCACTCCATTCTTCAGCAGTGGCACTAATGGGTTTATTCATCAGGGAGAGGGACAGGGAAGGGATGAGGGCTGGGCATCTCCTGGCACAGAGAAAAGGGAAAACCTGGCACTGCCCTCAGGGTGGAGCCTGAAACCTTGGAATCCCTTCTCAACTCAACTCAACTCAACTCAACTCAACTCAACTCAACTCAATTTCCTTTCTGCGCAGTTTGATGCTGGTCCTCCAGAGCTAAGCCAGGCTTTTGCAGCTTCTCTGGCCTAGGGAGGAATTCAGTGACCACCTTGGGATTCCAGCCAATCTCCTCCCAGTCCTGCCCAGCTCCAGCCCCACTCCAGACACAGAGTTTGGCCCTCTGGGGGAGGACAGGAGGAATATGGAGGGAGAAGGGAGGTGGCAGCAGCCTGGGAATGCACCAGGGAGATGCAGCAGGGCTGCAAAGCTGGGGCTAGTACCAGCAAGAGTGCAGGGCCATCAGGGAGCCATCTGGGAAAAATCATTTTATTTATAACTTAAGTAATAGCACAAGCCACACAGCAAATCGATTTGCTTTTGGATTCCAGCTATTGTCTGATTGCCCAGACAAACAGCATCCAGTTTAAGTGGAGTCCACAGCAGTAATAACAAAGAAGGAACACAAATTTTAATTATGTTTCTCCAAGTCTGTATAAGTATTGGAGAACCACATAAAAATGATTTTTTTTTTACAAACTTGCAGTTGAAAATGTGTCATTAAAAGCTATGAGTCTGATTTTCTGCTCTGCTGGTCAGGATATTAACCAAAATGATAAAGTATTCGCTGTTTGAGGGGAGAAAAAGGAGAGGGAAATAAATGCTGAAGATTCCATGCCAGAGATATTCTGAGAACGATGCTAAAACGAGAAACTTTATCACCCTTCACTTGTTGGGGCTGTTTTGCTGCAAGAAATTGCTGGAGTAAGAGAAGAAAGAGAGTGGAGAGAGAACCAGAAAACAAAAACAAGTAAAAATGGGGAAAAAAGCGAAAAAAGCGGTGAGGATGTTGGAAGCACAAGTGAGAGTTTGTGTTGGGGCTGTTGGGTGGCACCTGTGGCAGGAGGGCACAGCAGGCTCTGACTCCACACCATGCCAGGGGATGGCAGGACTCCCCTGTCCCCACGATTCAAATTAATTTCTGCTCTCTCCGCTCACATCGTCCCTAATTCTGCAAGCCTGACTTCATACCCGCTGCAACTTACATTTATTTGTAATCTCACTGCTTACACTCCACTGAACAATAAAAGAACAATAAACTTAATAAAAAGCCCAAGTGATTGGAAATAGCTCTGGGAATGGCAGTCCAGTATGAAAGCTATAAATTTACTTGTATACTCATGACATTGTCAGCTAATTTTTATGAAAAGCCCATCACAGAACATTGCACCAAAACACTGTGATCACTCGTATGTCACCCATCATACTTCCCCTGATAACAAAACAGAAAATGCATCATAAAATGATACTTCAAACTACAAATTCATCTTGAAATGCTCACTGTATACAGTAACAATTCTTTCCTGACCTTGTCTTGCACCTGAACCTTAAATTAATCATTCTTCTTCTATAACATTAAAGAATACCCAGCGGTCCTTTTTATTGAGTTTAAAAGCTAAAACTTCAGCTAATAATATCATTATTGTTTTGGTTAATATTTCCCTATTCAAATCCACACAGAGTTAAGAAGTTATGTGGTGCAAAGTAAGGAATAAGAGTTTTGGAACTGCGATTGAAAAGTATTTTTCTGTGCTCAGATCAGAAAGTATTGACTGATATTTAGAGGCTGAAGCAAAGCCCCCTGAAGTCAAAGGAAAACACCTATTGATTTTAAACGTTTTGGGATCAAGCCCTTAACACCTAATCCTGAAAAATGCTGAGTACATTAAAGCCACATAGGAGCTCCGGATATCAAGAATTCACAGGGCTAAATCCTATTAAATACATACTGTTATCCTGACTCAGACTAAGGTACTCAATTGGATTAATTAGGAAAGGTTTTCCCGGAGATGGCCAAGATTTTCACCTCACTCCTTCAGTGGACATGCTGTTGAGATGACAAATGGGACACGGGACAGCATTTGCAAGTGCCTCCCAAGGAGATTTTAATGGATCAGATCTCCAGTGAAATACTTGAAGCCTTTCTGACGCAGAATTTAGTGATTTGGGCAAATCTTGAGACATGAATGGAAGGTTCTCTGGCACCTGGAGATGGCTCTGCAGATAGGGGTAGGAGACATCTCAGCCCACCCTTGGGGCTGATGTTATTCAGTCTTTATTTCTTAATGCTTCAGCTAAAAATTATAAAAAACATAAATCCTTTTTTTCTCTCCCTTTTCCACCAGCAGGAGCTTCTGCCCTCAGTCAGGAGCTCCGGCACAGGGAGTTCAAATCCCAAATTCCCTTCTGCCCCTGGGAGTGTCGTGATGCTGAAGGTTAGCAGAACAGTTTCAGTGGAAATGCGAGTGTCATTCCTTTAAACAAAAGCAGAGACGTTTGATTAGAGCCCCATAAAAATCAACAGCTTCAATTGTCATCACTTCAAGAGAAGCGTGACACAGCTTTTGTTTGGAGCCTTGCAGGGGGAGCTGCAGCCACTGGGAATAACAGGGCAGGAAATGTGGATCCAGGTTGTCATCCTTCCAGAGAAACTCCTGCCCTGTCCTTGCCAAAACAAGGAAGGATGAAGGAGCAAAGCCTCCCCCTGTGCCTGCATGCCCCAGCTGTGCTCAGTCCCACCCGGGCAGCCCCTCCATCCCTCCCTCCCCAGGACCAGGAGCCCCCAGGTTTCATGGAGCTGTCCCAGATTAACTTCTGTATCCAATTCCATGGAAATGGGAATGGTGGACAGGCTGAAATAATAGGGAAATAACTCTTGGACAAGGACATTTTGACTCCCTGAAATAACAGGGACTCAAAGTGAAACACAGGATTTGTGTCTGAGGAGGACTCTGGGGGACAGAAGAATGTGAGGAGGAAAGGGTTCCTCAGAACCCAACGTTCAATATCAGATACCATCTATTGAACAGCTGCTTTTTTAGGGCAAAAATCAAGTGTATAGTGCCAAACAGGTCCCAGAAGCTCATCCTTGCTGGCAAGGCTCAGAGCAGGCCTACACAATTCTCAGGCGAGCTTTCTCTGTGCCTTCTGATGGTAAAAATTCTGTGGGGTCAGACCCTGCAGGAGCTCCTGGGTTAAGGCACTTTCCTGCTCAGCAATCCTGGCATGGACTTCCCTTTGCCAAAGCCAAAACCCATCCCTGGAGATGGCAACTTCCCTCTGCCTGCAGAGAAACTCCCTGAAGGGCCTGGGCTCAGTGTCTCACCCTGCTGGGACTGCAGAGAGACGAGATCAGCTCTGGGGAAATCCTGTCACTTGAACATCACAAAATGCAATGGTTTGAGCTGGAAGGGACCTTAAAGATCATTCCTGCCATGGCAGGGACACCTCCCACTGTCCCAGGTGCTCCCAGCCCCAATGTCCAGCCTGGCCTTGGGCACTGCCAGGGATCCAGGGGCAGCCACAGCTGCTCTGGGCACCTGTGCCAGGGCTGCCCACCCTGCCAGGGAACAATTCCTTCTCAAAATCCTATCTAAATCTACCCATTTTCAATTTAAAACCATTCCCTGTGTCCTCTCCCTCCATCCCTGTCCCCAGTCCCTCTGCTGCTCTCCTGGAGCCCCTTCAGGCCCTGCCAGGGCTCTGAGCTCTCTCTGGAGCTGCTCCTGCCCAGGTGAGCCCCCCCAGGTGTCCAAGCCTGGTTTTATGAGCGACACAAAACTCCTGGAGATCAAGGAGGGAATTTCCATTGGCCTCTGGAGCATCACTTTGTGGGGACAGTGGCTCCAGGGAAAGTCTGGATTAAAAATACAAAGCAACAGCGCCCAAAGTGAGAGGAGGGTGTTAAGAATTTAGCTGACTAGAGACTAGAAAAGTACAAGTAGCTAATTCTAAGTCCTGCACCTGCAAAATAGCGTGTCCTTAGGCCTAGCTGGGTATGATAACAAGTAGACAGAGAGATGTGGGAAATAGGGAATGTAGGCCCAAAAGAATGAGGAAGAGCTGATGGTATAGTTTAACCAATAGATTGCTTGGTTTACAGAATATTCATAAGCTTGTTATTTGCTGTTTAAGTGTCTGATGCTCTCTTCAATAAATAGAACTTGCTGATGACTCAAATTGAGCCCCAAGTTTCCCTGCACCCGACAAATAGCTAATCCCCGACACAGGCCTCATTCTGCAACAGGAGGGTTCACAATCTGACTGATTAATAAGCACCATTATATGGATCAGGAAATATCACACCTGACAGAGCTGCCAAAGACAAGTCAATTTTGTAAGAGCAGGTTTTATTGTGCTGGTAGCAGAGGAAAAAACCCAATGTTTGACAAAGAAAAGAAACTTAACATGATATTGAGGATGTTTATTTCTTTTATCATATTATCTATGAATCTTTTATAAGTTTTCAGTGAACTATATTAATTAAAAATTAGTTCTGGGAATATTTTGCTTGTAGCCTAATAAGCTATTACGTCAATACAGATTTTCATGGACTATTTTAAATTTGAAATAAAGGGGTCTCCTGAGTATGCGCAATGGAGCAAAAAATGTAACAAAATAAAAAAAGTAGAATGTTCCACACTTCTTTCCTTGTGCGAGCTGAGGATCAGGTCTGGGTTTTTCTAAGTTACTTTTATGTGCTTTATCCTAAAAGTTTAATTATTATTGAAAGTTTTATGGACTTACCATGAACTTGATTATTTATTGTTTTTATTATGAAGTTTTTCACTTTATTGGGATCCATCCCAAGGCTGCCACACAAGGCAAGGCTTTTCCAGTCTTCCCTCCCAGTACAAAACAGCATCTCTCCAGGAAATGCTGATTGTGGGTCATGGTTTGGGTCTGGAGGCAGGGATGGGGTGAATTCATCCCAGAATTCATCCTGCAAGGATGGGGTGAATTCATCCCACCCATTCATACCAGGGTGGCAGCTCCTCCACAGAAGAAAAGAAATAGGAAAAACTCAAACTCTGGGCTGGTGATGGACAGAATGGATTTTCTGGGACTCCCAGCATTGAGTGTAATTCCCATTTTGGGAGACCCACAGAAGCAGAACCAGATCATAAAATACAAGGCCAGAATAAAACTCTCATTTTAAATAATTCCAGAAAGAATGATCAAAAAATGTTGTGTCAATGACAGCTGACAGTTGTCAGTTTTATATAAATTGTATCTTCCTTCAACTTTTTGCAATTACATTGAGATGAGAGCTTTAAAAAAAACATGAAACACTTTTTTTGTGGTTTCTTTTCATTTTCAGCAGGCTGCCTTTATGTGTTTTCCAACACCTGGACAGACCTTGGAGGCATCAAGGAGATGAGCTCCCAGCAGGAATGGAGAGGGACAGCTCAGGTAAATACTTGCTTTGGAGGGCTCATGCTGAAGGAACTCTGAATTAAACAATGTTTTACAGCAGTGTAGCAGATCCTATCCCGCTAAAGCCTGAATTTTTGGCACTTTTCTGTTATAAAATTTATTTTATAACACTTTTTTATTCATTTATTTCATATTTTTTATATTTAAAAAATAAATGATGAATTTTTTGGTGAAATCTCCCATGCCTCAAAGCACTTCCATATATAAACTCTACTATCAGGGTTTAAGACAAACTCCACATCTACTTATGAATTTAAAATCATCATAAGGAATTTTGCTGATGAATAAGTGACAAACAAAGAAACACCACTGAAGTTTCTTGATGTACCAGTCCCTAAACAACACCTGTAAGTCATAGGTGAGCTTTAGTCTTGTGGCCAAATAGTGCAATCACAAGAGAGACTTTGGAATCCAGAATCTTCTGGAAAAATATTCCTAATTTGATAAATGTGCCAAAATTAACATATTTTGAGGGCCAAAAATATGACCCCTCCTGGCTGTTGCTGTCTGATTTTTAAATTTCATTTTGAAGGCATTTTGTTGGTTTTGCTCCTTTTTTTTTCATGCAGCAGCCTCCTGAAAACATCAAGCAGCAACCTCATAGGAGAGACATTGTCCATCATTCCAAAGGGATCCAAGGGTGTGGGAATGTTCCTTTCAGCCTTGTCCATGGGCAGACACACTGAAAACCCTGAATTTCCATGGTCATGGTTGGAGTTATCACCAATAAATGCAAACACTGTCCAAACTAGAAACTCCATCAATTAATACTGAATTTGGAAAAGGAGTTGAAAAGCTGCAATAATGAGAAATTGCTTTTCCCACGGAGGACATTGAGCAGATTTTGGATCAGCTTTTGGATCAGCCCAGACTCCAGCACACCAAAGCCTCCCAAAGCCAAGCCCTGGGGCCCCACTCCGGTGCTGTTCATGGAGACCAGTGTAATTAATTGTAATTATTTAGCCTCCCAATAAGCAGCGCGGTGCCGGTTGATTTAAGCAGGTTCAGGAACCAAAGCAAACAGCAGTTAATTGATTTGCTCGGGTTCACATCAGAGGGATCTGACACAGAGTGGGATGAGAAGCACGGCCCCTGATTCCCACTTCCCTGCTTTATCCCCAGGCTCCAGCTACTTCCACGGCTGGAGTTCATGTTTTTAAAAAGCCAGGGAAAATCAACATCACCCATCTTTGTGTTGTTTAGTTTGCAGGTTGAAACGTGCTCCTCATATTCATATTAATGAGCTGCTTCTCATGAGGCAACCCATTAAATTTAATAGGAGAGCAACAAAAACCTCCCATGAAATGAAATAGTTGCAGTTGTGTTTACATTTCCTTGAACGCTGCACTTTGCATTCCCGTGCTAAGAGTGAACTTTGCTTTTATTTTTTAATGATAAACAGGTTTTAATGACTGTCTTTAGCCTTTCCTTTTCTGCCACTTTCCTCTTCTCTCCTGGTGGGATAACAGGATCCCATCCTTCACCGGGCACTGGGTACACAATGTCCTCCATAGGAAAAGCAATTTCTCATTATTGTAGCTTTTCAACAGTTTTTCCAAATTCATTATTAATTGATGGAGTTTCTAGTTTGGACAGTGATGAACAAAGAGTCCATTTAAAACACTTTTTTCAGTGGTTTTGAGGTTAGTTTAGGGACCAGTGCACCATAACCTTCCCTCTTCAGAAAGGACTCCAGTGTTGTTTCAAAACACATTATGAAGCCCAAACTCTGGCAGAAGGAGGATTTCCTCCTGGCTTGGTTCTGCAAAAACACCATTTTTGTCAGCAAGATTTCATTATTATTAAATTATTAGTATGCTTTTTAAATCTCAAACAAGATCCCCCCTAGCCAGATGGCCTTTGCAAGCAAAATCCAGCACTATGCAGGGAGCACGTGGGCTCCAAAGGAAATCCTCAGGTGATCTAAAAGGCAGCAAAACTTTTCCCAAGCTCCTTATAGCACCTTAAATCACAGCAATATTAAGTTTGGAAATCCTGGACTCATTTGAACTGGCCCCTGACCTGCAGAATCCCGTATTTTAGGATAGCACCTGAATATAAATCTAACAGCAAATGTAGCTGCTGCTGCTGTGGTGTGGTGGCCCCAAAACAAGAGGGGCTGTGATAAGGACAAGAGCCAGCTGAAGTCTCCAGAGATCCCAATGTTTGTGCCATAAATGTGGTTCCTTTGTCTCCTCTCATGGGAGCCCCTCTGGAGCCAGGCTGGGACACCTGGGGGGGCTCACCTGGGCAGGAGCAGCTCCAGGGAGAGCTCAGAGCCCCTGGCAGGGCCTGGAGGGGCTCCAGGAGAGCTGGAGAGGGACTGGGGACAGGGATGGAGGGACAGGACACAGGGAATGACCTTAAGCTGAAGAAGAGTAGGTTTAAATTGGATATTATGAAGAAATCCTGTCTTCACTTCTTGTCTTAATAACATTTTTACATAAATACAATGAGAACTGTGAGGGGAGTAAAATCCTGCAGTAACCTAAAATTAAAATAAATTGAAGTGGAAATGTTTTTCTTTTCTTTTCTTTTCTTTTCTTTTCTTTTCTTTTCTTTTCTTTTCTTTTCTTTTCTTTTCTTTTCTTTTCTTTTCTTTTCTTTTCTTTTCTTTTCTTTTCTTTTCTTTCTTTCTTCTTTCTTTCCTTTTCTTCTTTTCTTTCCTTTTCTTTCCTTTTCTTTCCTTTTCTTTCTTTTCTTTTCTTTTCTTCTTTTCCTTTTCCTTTTCCTTTTCCTTCCTTTTCCTTTTCCTTTTCTTTTCCCCCCTCTATTTAGTGTCTCTGTGATATGAATCTGGCAGTGAATGGCTCCCACTGCCAGAGGGCAGGGATGGATGGGATATTGGGAATTGGGAATTGTTCCCTGCCAGGGTGGGGATGAACTGGGATGGAATTCCCAGCATGTGGCTACTTCATCCCTGGCAGTGCCAAGGCCAGGCTGGACACTGAGGCTGGAACACCTGGGACAGTGGGAGGTGTCCCTGCCATGGCAGGGGTGGTCTGGGTGGGATTTAGGATCCTTTCCAACCCAAACCACCCCAGGATTCTCTGATCCCCAGTTCTCAGGTGTCCTACAAGCCCATTCCTGTTGGTGATGATGCTCCAATCTCCTGTCCCTCCCCAATGAGCCCAGGGCAGTGCCCAGGGGTGAATCCCTGCTGGATGAACCTCTGCAGAGGAGGAGCACCACACTGTGCAACAACCTGACACAAACAGCCCAGCACTTCAGGGTGCATAACCAGGCTGAAGTGCAGCTGAAGTCATGTGGCTTTCCTCCAAAAGCTAAAAAGGAAAATAAATGTTTGACTGAACAGGAAAAATGCAATACCCAGGAAGCTGCTGTGTTGCTCTCCCTTAATTTTCCTGTAGCCATTAGAGAGACATTGTTTCACAGCTGTTTTATTTTTCCTGCCGCAGGATCATGCCTCTCCCAGCCTTTGTAATTTTGATTCTCTGACCAATCTCCTCTTAAACTTTTGGTTCAGCAGGACTGGAGCCCATGGTCCTGCCACAGTGCCCTCTCCATCCAGCTGTGCACACCAGAGCGCCTGGCAAGCAAAATAGCAAAGGCTCTTTGTTTACACATTTGCATCTCTTTGCTCCTTGTGTTTCTTTGTCATATATTATTTTTTTTTTTAATAAGGTGTTCAGGGCTAGGCTGGATGGGGCTTGGAGCAACCTGGATAGTGGAAGCTGTCCCTGTCCATGGCAGAGTGTGGGACAGGATGGGATTTAAGCTCCTTTCCCATCCAACCCAGTCTGTGGTTGTATGGTAAAAATATCTAATTCTTAGAAATTATTTCAATCAGAATTTAGGAAAATAAATGCTCCTCCCTAAACATGGAGGAGATGTTGGATATCCAAGAGCCATCAATATCCTGGGAAGACTCCCTGGAGCAGCTGCTGGAGCTCCCTGGCTTTGGCAAGGCACTATGAGTGTTCCTGGCTGTGGATCATGGCTCTGAAGGAGCCAAGAGGGGAAAAACAGGAGGGAAGCCAGAACTGGGAAGGGCAGGATCTGCTGGAGCCCTGGGATGCTCCTCATCCTGCACCACCTCCATGCTCAGCTATCCAGGAGCGAGGAGCTCTCCCAATGCTGCAAGCCTAAACCCCACAAGAAAAACTGGAAAGAATTAAGAGAAGATGATAGCAGCTTGCTCCTTCAAAACCAGAGGAGGAATCACAGCCTCAAAGAGCTGCAGCATATTTCTTACAAACATTTGAGCTCTGCTTACATCAAATGTCCTCGTGTTCGGAACAGGTGGCTCACCAACCCTTTTCCTCTGTAATTTCATTATGAAAGCCGCCTTGTTTATCTCAGACTCATCTGAAAATTACAAAAAAAGAAAACAAAATGTGTTGGAAAAGTGTTTATTGGGAGTTGCAGTCTTGGGGGATATTCTCCAAGGGAAAGGGATGTTTAATTAAACACACAAGGCAGTGCTCGCCCAATGGAAGGCGCCTCTGAAGTCCTGGTGGCTGTTTGCTGGCACACATTGCTCCCAGGATTCCTCAGGGAGTGTTTATTTTGGATAACTCAGGCTTCCACAGGCACACCAAGAGGTGAGGTAACAGTTAAAGCATCACCACGATACAGCTTCCATTTGGGTGACATCTTTCAGTTTCTCATTCAAGACAAGAAATAAATAAAATCAAACCACACAGGGACACTTCCTCTGCATCCCCAGCACCACTGTTGATGCTGATCACGTGGAAAACTCAGCATTTTATTTTCTTTTTTTCCCAGAGTTCTCAGTGGATGTGCAACCAGAAACAAGGAGAGAAGTGCTGAATGCTGAAGAAGGGAATTAGCCAATTTGTTAATGACAACTTATTTGGGTGCAGCCCCATTCCCTTCGGAACGGGCGCTCTTTATTCAACCTTTCAATGTCAGTTATCATTTTTAAAGCAGCTTGACCTGGAAGCACACAGTTAAAATTGTGGTGACTGTTAATGACAGTTTTATTGGACACTATGCTTATAGTTCACATTTTGAGGTCTGTATGTAATTGATCTTTCTCCCCTACATGAGAAACACTGCAATGAGTTGGTTGCAGCACCACATTATAGATATAGAGAAATAATAATGATGTCACCTTGAGATTCAAAGATCGTGGAATAGTAATAGTCTCCTAGCTCATTCTCCCAACTGTGATGACCTCTCCAGTACTAAATCTTAACAGTCTCAGCATTATTTTTGAATTATTCATGCTAGCCTTTTCCCTCACTACAAAATCAAGGAAAATGAATGCATCATGCTCTGTCAGCTCCACAGGTATTTTGGTAAAAGTATAAAATGTTATTTGGTTTCAAAAAAATCCGTGCAGCAATACAGGTCACTTGCTAGGCTGAGCAAAAACAAAAATTCATATGCAGAAGAGATGGGACACATCCATTCTAGGGCTGGATGAGGCATTTTGAATCCCTGGAAGTTGGGTTTTGATTAATTACAGCTCCTCCTGCAGAAATAAAACGGGAATTAAAGAAGCATCAACACACACAAAGCATTTTTCACCAACTCAGACGGGGTTGCCATCATTCCAGGGACTGAGCAGGGCGTCAGGACACGAGGAGCTATGGGCTGGGGACAGAGAGACACTTTTTAATGTCATATTTAGAGGTGGAATAGGCAGTGATGCTCAGGAAAGAGGGCAGCCATTCATTCCCTGCCCATCCCAGCCAGAACAGCGGTGGCTCCTAAAGGCAGCAGGTTGATAACTCTTCTAGACCATCAAAGCTGGATAATAAGAGAGCGCTACAGTTTTATTCCAGTGATGGATCTCATAAAAAGTGCACATGGGAATAAAATAAAATGCATGTAAATGTAAACTCGAGCAGATATCCTGATTCATCTGTAGCTGGTGACCTTTAAGTTCATTATGAAAAACAAATGTCAAGCTTTCAAAAGACAGGAGTATCCCTGGCTTTGCTGGGGATTTTGTATGCTATGGCACAGACTGTATTAATTTAGTCTGGCATCAATAACCTTGAAATCAGGATTTTGCACTAAAAATCTAGTTTTATGTTTATTCAGAAAGCAAAGATAAAAGGCGACTTTATTTTAAGGGACCCTCCTGTGGCTACAGGGCAAACGTAATGTAACACTCTGGATTTCCACTACCTTGCTATTCAATGCCAGCTCCCATGGCAACAGATTTTATAGGAATACAAGGAGTGTGATGAAGATCTCCCTTGATTTTGCACCGAGTTTAATTATGGAAAAGTCTCCAGCCTGCAGAGTTCCTTGGCATCTGTGACACGACAAATGCTCCTGGAAAGCCTCGGTCAGAACCAGCCACAGGTCCCCTGGAGAAGGAAAAGAACCTCAATCATCCACTGTGGAAAACTGAGAGAGGCTGGATGTTGATACTGACACCAAAAATTTCAACTGATTAACAGGGGAATATCACGTAATTGCTGAAGAAACAACATCTGATCAATTAATTACTTCTCTAACTCGAACAAGAAGTGCTTTTATGCTTCCATTCTCCCTTCAATTAGTTCATAAGCTGGAAGACAGTCAGTCTGATGAGACTAAAGAATTTAAATGTATTTTTTCTCAATTTTTGCCTTTTGTTTTTGGTTGTAGTTATGCTAACAGAGCTACCTGCTGTCTCTCTCTCTATCCTCTTTGCCCCTGCCAATAAAGGGACATTCTCACTGTGAAAAATCTCCTGCCGTATTTTTAAAGGAACAAAACCCCACTCACATCTCAAAAAGAAACAACAAAAGCATCTACAAAAACACTGGTTTTAGTGTAATTGAGCATCATCAGGACCTTATTGCAGTTATGGTGCTTTGACATGCCCAGAGAAGGGGCAAAAACCATTACAGCCCAACAGGTACTCACAGTTAAATGTTCGGACAGCAAGAAGTTGAAGAAAATTGGGATGTACAACTTCCTTCCATCCAGAAACTTTGTCACCACAAACTACATCAATTACAAATAAAAATAACCCAGATTTTCTCTTCAGCTGTCCTGTGGAGCCAGGCTGGGAGAGCTGGGGGTGCTCACCTGGAGAGGAGAAGGATCCAGGGAGAGCTCAGAGTCGTTTCCAGAGGATCCCAGAGACTGGGGACAAGGATGGAGGGACAGGACCCAGGGAATGGCTCCCAGTGCCAGAGGGCAGGGATGGATGGGAGATTGGGAATTGGGAATTGTTCCCTGGCAGGGTGGGCAGCCCTGGCACAGGTGCCCAGAGCAGCTGTGGCTGCCCCTGGATCCCTGGCAGTGCCCAAGGCCAGGCTGGACATTGGGGCTGGGTATCCCTGCCATGGCAAGGGGTAGAACTAGATCAGCTTTAGGTCCTTTCCAACTCTAACCATGCTAGGATTCCATAAAACTCAAAAGGACTTTTGCACTGACTTTAGTGAGAAAAGATTTATCCTCCCAGTTAAACTATTTGTATTTATTTTCTACCAAAAAATCTGGACTTTCGATCACGTTCTAGCTATATTTCTGCCTTTCACTCTGTACAAAACAGCTCCATATTTAAGCACTACACCAAGAATTCCTGTATTTCAAACTCTCTGAGCCCATGTGGTGCTCGGCTGAGGATGGACAGAGGGCTGCAGACAAGCCACGAGCCCTGAGCTGTGTTGTCACTGTCACAGCTCTTTGAAGCACAGACAGGCACTATCAGCTGATGCTGTGCAGGGTCTCCCAGCCACAATGGTGGAGTCATTCTGCCAGAGCGTTGGATTTTCCTTTCCTGATGGCTCCTGCACATGAAAGAGACCCTTATCTGCCTGTGGAGCAAACAGGGGGCTCAGGGCTCATGGCACTTCTCCTCTCTGACTCTGCTCCTGCAACAGCCAGAGCGGATGGCCCCAGCCATCAAAGCAGAGCCACGCTCTGAGTGGTGACAAACGACCCTGAACTCGGAAAAATGCAGCCTGATCTATCTGGGGGGAAATAACCTTAAACAAAGGTGCTCGGCGGTGGGAGGAAATCTGGCCAGGAGCGAGAGCACAAAAAGGAACGCGGGAGTGATACCAGCGGATTAAATATGAATAACTGAAAGCTTTCAGAATCGTCTGCGGGCTCCTGACGGCACATGTGGCACTTGGAGGAGAGGACAGGGCGGGAGGTGTCACTTGTCACCGGCCAGGGCACAGCACACAAACCCTGACACTTCCTCCTGCCTCACCTCCCCATTCCCAGCAGGATCCTGTGGCTCCAAAGGCACAGAAATGCAAAATGCAGCTCCTCAGTCCTGGCCATTAATCTAAAAAGCTGCATCACAGTGACTTAAAGCAGCTCTTTTCAAATTCCCTTCCCTTTAATTCCATAAGTACCCAGCTATTTTAGGCTCTTGATATAAAACCCACCAAATATTTGTGGGTAATTCCTCTACTTCTGCTTAGCCTTGTAAGCCCAGAGGAATAGAGAGCAGCAGACCTAGATCCCAGTTTTAACTTTACTTTCTATTTTAACACCAAATTTCCATGGAATTGCTACAAAAAAAGGCAGGGAAGCATTTTTGTGGACAGTAATTCTGTTGGTTAAATCTCCCTTTGATCTTCCTTAAGTTTGTTTTTCCCAAGGTGTGATTGTTTTTACTGTTCTTTATTTCAACGATGCAGATATTTCTATATAGGCCGAAAAAATTTTGCAATCACTCATTTCCAATTAAAAGGGATCATAGGGAAATGCATTTAGGGAGGTTGATCAAGTCCTTTTCTCTTTGGAAAATAAAAGAAGGGGGGGAAAGGGTGAATTCTTGGTCATTGCACATCCTCCAGCCTCTCTCAAACTGTAATATTTTGTATTTTTCTGAAAATTCTCACTGCATTTTGCTTCCATGCTGTGTTTGTGCTCACTGCTTTTCAAATTTCCTTGCCAAATATGCCTTCAAAATGAAATGCATGTTTTCAGGATAGTCCATTAAAATTACTGAACATTTTCAAGAAAAAATCTTATTTCTCCATGCCTGCACTTTTAAAGAGAGCAGAGCCTGGTATTTTTTAATTTTTTTTTTTGTGATGCAAAATATATAGATATATTATGTTATATGAGGCACAGTGATGATTTTATTCCAACATAAATGTCATTCTCACATAGTAATTTCATTTGGACTAGCAGGAGTGACTTTTTTTTTGAGGTGTTTGCACCTAATATTAATGTTAAAGTTTAAAATATTTCATGGAAGGATAACGACAGCCAATTAACAGGCAGGGCAGGATTTACTGGTTTCCACTGGAAATACCAGCTCCCTCCTACTCTGGGCAACATTTTAGAGCAAAATCATTATTTTTCTTTAAAAACATCTAGGAATACACACGTGGAAGTGAAGAAACATGCCCGTTTCCCCTTCACTGTTTACCTCCAGGCCTTGCCAGGGAAATGCCACTCAGGCTCTGAGGTCAGCCCGCGTTTGAGCAGCGCTCCGCATTCCTGAACTCCTTCCCAAATCTCAGCAAAGGCAAAGGGAGCAAAACAAATGGCAGATGTGGGAATTGGGGAAAGGAAACGGTCATTTTTCCAGCATGGGTCATGGAGAAGAGATTAGTGAGTGCAGGATGGCTGAAACACGCTGGCACAGGCAGAGGAGCTGGCCTTGGCCCAGGACAAACAGTGCCAGAGCTGGGAGAGACGGGAGCCATGTGCACGGCTGGGAGCCACGTGCCATGGAGTGCCCCACGTGCCATGGAGTGCCCCACATGCCATGGAGTGCCCCACGTGCCATGGAGTGCTCCCCACGTGCCATGGAGTGCCCCACATGCCATGGAGTGTCCCATATGCCATGGAGTGTTCCATGTGCCGTGGAGTGTTCCATTTTCCATGGAGTGTTCCATGTGCCGTGGAGTGCCACACACGTGCCATGGAGTGTCCCACGTGCCATGGAGTGTCCCACATGCCATGGAGTGCCCCACATGCCATGGAGTGCCCCACGTGCCATGGAGTGTCCCACATGCCATGGAGTGCTCCACGTGCCATGGAGTGTCCCCCATGCCATGGAGTGCTCCCCACATGCCATGGAGTGTCCCACGTGCCATGGAGTGCCCCACGTGCCATGGAGTGTTCCATGTGCCATGGAGTGTCCCACGTGCCATGGAGTGTCCCATTTTCCATGGAGTGTCCCACGTGCCATGGAGTGTCCCACATGCCATGGAGTGTCCCACACATGCCATGGAGTGTCCCCCGTGCCATGGAGTGTCCCACATGCCATGGAGTGTCCCATGTGCCATGGAGTGCCCCCCACGTGCCATGGAGTGCCCCAAGTGCCATGGAGTGCCCTGTGTGCCATGGAGTGTCCCATTTTCCATGGAGTGTCCCACATGCCATGGAGTGCCCCACGTGCCATGGAGTGCTCCCCATATGCCATGGAGTGTCCCATTTTCCATGGAGTGCCCCAAGTGCCATGGAGTGTCCCCATTTTCCATGGAGTGCCCCATGTGCCATGGAGTGCCCCACATGCCATGGAGTACCCACGTGCCATAGAGTGCCCCTGTCCATGGAGTGCCCCACATGCCATGGAGTGCCTCACATGCCATGGACTGTCCCACATGCCATGGAGTGCCCCATGCCATGGAGTGCCCCCACGTGCCATGGAGTGCCCCAAGTGCCATGGAGTGCCCCATGTGCCATGGAGTGCTCCATGCCATGGAGTGTCCCATGTGCCATGGAGTGCCCCATGCCATGGAGTGCCCCCCACATGCCATGGAGTGCCCCACATGCCATGGAGTGCCCCATGTGCCATGGAGTGCCCCCACATGCCATGGAGTGTCCCCATATGCCATGAGTGCCCCATGGCCATGGATGCCCCACTGCCATGGAGTGCCCAGTGCCATGGAGTGTCCCATGTGCCATGGAGTGCTCCCCACATGCCATGGAGTGCCCCCACATGCCATGGAGTGCCCCCCACGTGCCATGGAGTGTTCCATGTGCCATGGAGTGCCCCACATGCCATGGAGTGCCCCCATATGCCATGGAGTGCCCCATGGCCATGGACTGTCCCCACGTGCCATGGAGTGCCCCACATGCCATGGAGTGCCCCACATGCCATGGAGTGCCCCCTGGTCCCATGGAGTGCTCCCCACATGCCATGGAGTGCTCCCCACATGCCATGGAGTGCCCCGTGTGCCATGGAGTGCCCCATGTGCCATGGAGTGCCCCACGTGCCATGGAGTGTCCCACGTGCCATGGAGTGCCCCACATGCCATGGAGTGCCCCACGTGCCATGGAGTGTCCCCCACATGCCATGGAGTGCTCCCCACATGCCATGGAGTGTCCCACGTGCCATGGAGTGTCCCATTTTCCATGGAGTGTCCCACGTGCCATGGAGTGTCCCACATGCCATGGAGTGTCCCCCGTGCCATGGAGTGTCCCATATGCCATGGAGTGTCCCCCATGCCATGGAGTGCTCCCCACATGCCATGGAGTGCCCCATGTGCCATGGAGTGTCCCATGTGCCATGGAGTGCCCGCATGCCATGGAGTGTTCCATGTGCCATGGAGTGTCCCACGTGCCATGGAGTGTCCCCACGTGCCATGGAGTGTCCCATGTGCCATGGAGTGCCCCCCACATGCCATAGAGTGCCCCATGGCCATGGACTCCCATGTGCCATGGAGTGCTCCCCATGTGCCATGGAGTGCCCCTCACATGCCATGGAGTGCCCCACATGCCATGGAGTGCCCCCTGGTCCCATGGAGTGTCCCCCGTGCCATGGAGTGCCCCACATGCCATGGAGTGCCCCCCACATGCCATGGAGTGCCTCACGTGCCATGGAGTGCCCATGTACCATGGAGTGCCCCGTGCCATGGAGTGCTCCCCACATGCCATGGAGTGCCCCACGTGCCATGGAGTGTTCCATGTGCCATGGAGTGTTCCATGTGCCATGGAGTGCCCCACATGCCATGGAGTGTCCCACATGCCATGGAGTGCTCCCCACATGCCATAGAGTGCCCCATGGGCCATGGACTGTCCCACGTGCCATGGAGTGTCCCACATGCCATGGAGTGCCCCACGTGCCATGGAGTGCTCCATGTGCCATGGAGTGTCCCACATGCCATGGAGTGTCCCATGTGCCATGGAGTGCCCCACGTGCCATGGAGTGTCCCACATGCCATGGAGTGCCCCACGTGCCATGGAGTGCCCCACATGCCATGGAGTGCCCCACGTGCCATGGAGTGCCCCACATGCCATGGAGTGTCCCACGTGCCATGGAGTGCCCCACGTGCCATGGAGTGCCCCCCACGTGCCATGGAGTGTTCCATGTGCCATGGAGTGCCCCAAATGCCATGGAGTGTCCCATGTGCCATGGAGTGCCCCACATGCCATGGAGTGCCCCACGTGCCATGGAGTGCCCTTGGCTCCCCAGCTCCCAGCCCTCCTGGGGGGTTTCCAACACAGGCTGGGATGAGCAGCTCCCCTTGGCATAGGGGAATGTGGGCAAAGCTGATTGATCCTGGTTGGAAATGGATCCTGCTCGAGCTTCATGTTGGGATTGCAGCTGGACCTTCCTCTTGGTAATGGCAGGAAACCTGGCTTGGGAGAGCCAGGACACTCTGGAAAGCCTCAGGAGAACTACAGAGGGTGGGCAGCCCTGGCACAGGTGCCCAGAGCAGCTGTGGCTGCCCCTGGATCCCTGGCAGTGCCCAAGGCCAGGCTGGACACTGGGGCTGGAGCACCTGGGACAGTGGGAGGTGTCCCTGCCATGGCTGGGGTGGCACTGGGTGGGCTTTAAGGTCCCTTCCAACCCAAACCATTCCATGGTTCTATGGATTCTGAGTAAATCCCTGATTTCAGTGCCATGTGTTAGTGACACAGTGGCAGGAGATGCCAGTCCAGGTCACCCTCATTCCAGGGAACAATAATTTACCTCAGTAACTCCAGTCCAAACAGGAATTATTATTCCTCCCCACCACCTTCTCAGACCTGTGCAATATTTTAGCCACATTCCCACCGAGGGCAGGCACAGCCAGGGTAACTCTGGGAAAGGGAAAACACAGCTCTGGAGACAGGAAAAGTGGACCCAGAGACCACCCAGCCACGGCAGGACGAATGAGATGTCATCCGTGGCATCCCACAGCTCAGGATGTTATTCTTGAGCAGTGCACAATCAATTATGTCTGTATGGAATGACTCCACTCCCCTTTTTTGGGTCTCCGGGAAATCTTTGTTCAAATTGAAGATGGTTTTCTAACAGGCTCCACTCTTTACCCAATTTTCCAGCTGAGTTGACTGAGGCCCAGGCAGGTCAAAAGGCTTACCCAAGGTCAGGGAGGGAATCAATGAGTTGGGTCAGATTAGATCTCAGCCTGTTCCTTGCTTTTCATCCTCTGTTGTTCCTGCTGGACCACTGTTAGAACCAGGTTAACAAAATGTCATGGATATGCTTTAAAAATATATATTTTTAAACTTGTTATTCCAACAAGAATTAAGTTCTTTAGACAGCATGCTATCTAAGATTAGGTTTCAAGAGGTGAGGCCTTTGCTGCAAGGAATTCAAAATCCAGCACAATGCAAAATATCCAGCAGGAGAAAGACTTTTACTACTGTATAAAAATAATAAAAATGCAGAAAAGTCAAATTCACAGATCAAATGCTGAAGTGCTCACTCGGGTCAAGTTCTGCCTGGCTTTAATTGTATTTTGCCTTGGGAAAAGGCTTCAGATCTGGCCATAAATTAGTATGCTGATCCCATGGCATGAATGGTGTTTTATTTACTTATTCCCTGGAATATGCTGCAGAATTCAAGTAGCAGTTAAGCTAAAAAGAGTCACTCATCCGAATCTGAAGGAACTGTGGTGTTTGTGAGAATAATCTTGGGCTGCCTCTTCCAACCACCCGCTGGGTAATTTGGCCTGAATTGCCCAAAATGGCCCATTTCCCCCCAAGAGATGCTTGTGTTTCCTGAACTTAGGCACCAAAAGCTCTGGGTTTTCAGGAAAAATGTCTTCCCTGGGAGAGCTGAGCCTTCCTCATCCCTGGGGATTTCCACACCCACTGATGGAAAGCTCTGAGCAGTCTGGAGCTGGTGAATGGGGATGGCCCGGAGACCTCCTCCAACCCAGCCAGGATTATTTTCCAGTCCTGCAGCATCACTGGATACTGTCCTTCTCCCGATTCATTTTTAAAGACCACTTCAGGGGCAGTTTTTCCCCCCAGCTGTCCCTCTGTGCTTTGCCAGCTCCCCTGATAGATGTGGCATGGAGAGAGAGGAATACAAGTTTATTTCCCAGCTATTACTCCATAAATAAAACAAACAAAACATTCATCAAACTGTTGTTTTTTCCTTCGTTCACTTTCATCCCACCAAACCACAGAAGAATTGTTCTGGGCATTTTGTTTTCAGACAATGGGGAAAGGTTTTGCTTTGGAAAGTCCAGTCAGGAATTTTCTTTTCCCGATTTTCGGGTCCGTCACAGGCGCGCTCGGAACTCTTGGCAAAGTTCAGCACTGAGGAAACTGCATCTCATCACTTCTCATCTGCAGATCAAAGCAATTCGCTGGCAACATGAAAAGCCTGTATTTAAAACCTGACAGGATACCCTTAGACAAAAAAAAAAAATTAAAAGAACAAGCTCAAGAAATTCTGGGAAGAATGCATTCGGAGCTTCAAGCAAAATAAAACAACATCTAAAAAGCAGCATTAAAAATATCCTCGGACGCAAGAGAAACATTTGCATTTGCCCAGTGCTGAAACAATAAACGAATGAAAACGATCTCTGCTCCGTGTTCCAGAGCAGGATAAAAACTGTTCAACCATTAAACAGGGTTCAACTCTGCTGGCTTTCCTCCTGTGCTTCCATAAAGGCCAGGAAAAGCTAAACCAGGCAGGAGATGACAGAAATTTGCAGGAAGCATCCTGAGACCAGAGAAATTTGGAAAGTTTTAAACAAAATGTGCATATTCTGAAGCAAAGCACTCATTCACCTGCTCCTCCTGCCTGCTGGTGCCTTTCAGCACTTTCAGAAATAGAAATGTTTCCTCTCTTTTGACTGGCACAGCTCCCCTCTTCCTCCTCGGGCTGGCTCTGGAGCTCTTTGCCTCCACCTCGTTTTTGTCACAACTGGGAGCACACGGAGGTGTCAGCAGCTGCCTGACCTTTCCCAGGTGTGCATCTCCACCTTCCCCACCCCGGGACCTCCTTATGCTTAAAATCTGCTCCAGCTTCACTTGAACTATTTCATGTGAAGGTGCTTAATGTCACAAACAATTTTTTCATTCCTCCCATTGCAGGTCAGTCGGCATTTTAATGTTTATTATTAACCGGCCTTTGAAGGCTGAGCATTGAACAGATTTGCCTCCACGGATGGACACAGGGGAGCATCCCAGGCCAGCTGTGCACCTGCCACCTGGACTTGCTGGACTGTGGCCTCAGGAGCCTTTTGGAGGGATGTCAGCTGCCAGGGCTGAGGGAACAAGGGGGACGCCCCAGCATGTGGCTCCAGATAACCAGAGCATTCCTCTGCTCCCAGCCTGGACATCAGCACCCTCTGGGAGCAGGCCAAAGGGAATTTCACCCATTTTCACACTTATAAAACATTTTATCTACTTATCCATTTGTCTGCTATATACTCACGCTGCTGTTTGTATGGGGAGCTGAACTCAGACCCAAGCCAAGATTGGTGTCAGGGACAGGAACAGCCCAGGGTATGTCCCACCACTATTATGGGACAATTCATGTCACAGAGACACTAAATAGAGGGAAAAAATAGAAAGAAAGGGGAAAAAAAAGAAGATAAACATTTTCACTTCCATTTATTTTCATTTTAGCTTACTGCATTTTAGGGACTACTCACAGTTCATATTGTATTTATGTTAAAATGTTATGAAGACAAGAAGTGAAGACAGGATTTCTTCATAATGTGTAATTTAAACCTACTCTTCTTCAGCTTAAGGTCATTCTGTCCCTCCATCCCTGTCCCCAGTCCCTCTGCAGCTCTCCTGGAGCCCCTTCAGGCCCTGGAACAGCTCTGAGCTCTCCCTGGAATTGCTCCTGTCCAGGTGAGCACCCCCAGGTGTCCCAGCCTGGCTCCAGAGGGGCTCCAGCCCTTGGAGCATCTCCATGGCTCCTCTGGATTTATGCTGGGGACCCTAAAGGTGGGCACAAGCCTCCAGGTGGGGTCCCTGGAGCAGAGCAGAGGAGAGCACCCCTCCCTTGAGCTGGGCAGGCTGCAGGGATGAAACCTCCTGAGGAACTCTTCCCTCAGCGACCACCAGCCCCTCACAAAAGCAGCAGGACAATGTGAAAACGGCACACAGGTGATCCAGAGGGAACTGGAGTCCTTCCTCCCAAAACCCCGCACATTCCTACCTGTGGGGAGCAATTCCACGTTAACAGCTCTGACTGCTCTCCTGCGGGTGTGTGATGAGCTTTGCCCGCACTCAGATCCTGCGGGGATGGAGTCACACCCAGCTCATAAAATCACCCAGAATCCACACATTTTACAGAGACAGGCTCCCCAAAGTGTCACAGTGTATTTCAGCATCTGAACTGCCTGGCATTCACTGGAAGAATCCTGTTTCTCTGCCACGGATCTTGGGCTCTGCAAGCTCCTCCACGAGCATTTATCATCCCTGCCTTGCGAAGGAGCGCGGGTGGCTTGAGGGACAGAGGTGCACCTCCTGTAATGGTATATTCTACACTCTGCTGCAACCTTTCTTCTCATATTTCAGAGTTGAAAAAGGCCTGTCAAAAAGGGGCTATTATGAAAGGGAATTTGAAGACATTCATAAACATCGAGACAGAAAATTGCATTTTCAATATGAGAACCTCAATAGTTAAGGCTACATTTGGGAGATCACTATGGCCCTCTTATTTTCTGCTTACGCTGTCAAAGTTTGAATTCATGTTGGGTTTTCCAGCAATTCAAACAAAGGATACTTTCATAAACATCCATTTCATAAACTACAGCATATCTAATTCTTTGGGTTCTGAAGGCTGAGCTGAATGTAGTGTTTGTGGTCTACTGAGAATATGTCTGGAAAACATAAAACAATCTACTAGGTAAGTTACAAAGCTGTTGACATAGGGAATGAAAATGGAAATTCTGTAGTAGTTTCCTCCATCCCCGGCTTTACGCTGTACTTTGCCTGATGTGAGCTGATTGGTGCAGTATATCTTGATGTTAGGATCCCATTTCAGAAATGTTCTGACATTATCTATTTGGCAGTTTGAAAAATAGTATCAAACTCCCAATGCATTTGAGCGCACGTTTCAACCCAGCAAGCGTAATATCCATTTCCTCCGGTGCAAGAGGCACATTAGGACCAACTCCAAGTGGATTCAATTCTAGGAATGCAATATGTGACTCCACACAACCCCACACATGCACACACGGCCTGCTGAGAGGGACCAAAAGGAATTAACTTGATTTGATTTCCAGCCTCTCCCAGCAAACACACGGGTCTGTCCGTACCAAGGAATGGATGCTGTGAGCTCTGTGAATGCACTGTTGGCACCTCACCTGCCCATGGCACAGGGAGGGATGGAGAGAGGAAATCTCATCCAAAATAAAATGAATTATTAGCAATATTTTCAGAAGAGCGTGTAAAGATAGGATAAGGGGGAATAGCAGAATAAGGAGGGCAGGGATGGATGGGATATTGGGAATTAGGAATTGTTCTCTGTGAGGGTGCCCAGAGCAGCTGTGGCTGCCCCTGGATCCCAAGGCCAGGTTGGACATTGGGGCTGGAGCACCTGGGACAGTGGGAGGTGTCCCTGCCATGGCTGGGGTGGCACTGGGTGATTTTTAATGTCCCTTCCCCCTCAAACCCCTCCATCGTTCTGTAATTTCTCAAACAATTGGCAATGATTATGAGGCCGGGCACATCTCTACCCAGGCTACAATCACCAAGTCCCCTGAAGGATGTGTTCTCTTTCAAATATGCTTAATGTGTCAATAGGAAAAAAATATATGCTGTAAATTTTGCTGTAATAATTATTGGAAATGTTTGAGCCTTGCTGGAACTTGGCAATAGCTTCACTAAATATAGGACTCCAGGCACACTTAATTTAACAGGAGATTTATCAGTGGTCTTATTGACCCAAAATTCCTCTTATTTAACATTTATAAGTTTTTTTCACCACACAAATTTCTCTGTACCACAACAGATAAAATTTATACCGGGTTAGCTTCACCAATATTTGTCAAAACATTTTCCAACAACTTCTGGAATAGAGCAGCCAGGAGATAACTAAAGCACCTGAAGTAGGGCATATGAAACACCATAACTTTTTACAGTTTTGCCCTAAAGAAAATGCAGCCAATCTCTGCTAATATCCCTTTCATTTACACGCTTTGCTACGAGATTTCCCTAAAGGCATTAGTGGCTGGCAAACAACTCCCAGCACCTTGATTACAGGAAATCATATTTCTCCCGATCCCAAGCTTCTTCATAAGTACTGAAAATGCTTTGCCTACTAAAATACATATTCTTAACTTACCAGTAATTCTACACCTCGAACCACCCAATTTCCTTCCTCTCCCAGCACAGGAACCACTTGTATTCCTGCTCAATATATCCTAACTCCTGCTTTACTCTTTGTTTTTTTTCAATAGAGATGACTCTGTGCTTCCACATCAAAAGCGGAATCAAATAAGTTGGGAGAACATTTTGGGGGAAGAGGGAGAAAAACAGGATTTATTAGTGAGGGTTACAAGATATTTCAAAGATAATGGGAAGTTAAAATGTACATATTTTTACCTGAATTCCCTTGAATTTAAAGAATTATGGAGGTTTGAAATGCTCCAACTGCTCTGACCCAGACTGAAGGGGGAGCCCCAGAAAATGGCACATCTTCAGAACAACCCTTGGACCTCTTTTCTTACCTACAGATCACAACCCAAGCCATCAAAATTTAACTCCTTGCCCTCATACACCCATCAGACACCAGTTCCCAGTGATCCAGGTGCTTCCAAGCATTTCACATCAATCAAAACACAGAGAGCAGCTCCCAGTATGCTGGATAACAAAAGTTTTGTATAAGAGACTACTTCTATTACTCAAATCCTGTTAAGAAACTGGACTGGGAATGTTTTCACACACACAGGGCCAATTAAAGCACACAACGTGCCCAGCTCTGCAAGGACAGGAACATTTCCAGATTTAAATTTGCAGGACACATCCCTGCTGTTGAGAAAACACGAGCGTCTTGGCAAACAAAACCACAGTTTCTGGTTTCATTCAGCCCTGCTCCTTTTTTTTTTTTTTTTTTTAATTTTTCCTGGTGATTCCAATAGTGAAAGGCAAGGCTTATTTAGTGGTTGAAGTGAACTCACACCAGGTGACACTGCTGGGGCTCTCTGCAGCTGAGGAGAGGCCGGAGGAGCAGAGGAAGCGCTCCAGGCCAGGCTCTGACTCAGTAAGGCACACACAAAGGCAGAAATATTTCATGCCTCTGCTCCAATCTGACAATTTTCTCTGGGGGGAAATTAAGGATCCACAAGTGAGGTCCAAATCGCAGCGATTTGCAATCCTGCATCTTCCCCAGGCCCCATCTGTTTGTCTCTGTGCCTGGCCAGAGGGTCCTTCCAGCTCCAGTGCCCAAGCCGCTCCTCCACAGCAGATGTTGCAGAAAGGAGATGCTTCCAGAGGTTAGTCCTCAGCAAGGAATTTAATCCAGGCTGAAATAGTTGTGAATTGACATCTCAAGGCATTTAATAAAACCCTTCCTTTTCAGTTTTTCCATCCCACCCCACCACAATCTTCGACTGTAAAGTTCATGTGTTGGTTTAAGCTTTGGTTTGCTTGGAAGACAACTGCAGACAGATGTTCCAGTCCTGGGGAAATACCATCCTGTCCCTGAAAATGCCACATTAAATGACAATTCATAACAAATAAAGAACTGAGAGGAAATGCAATGCCTTATAAGCAGCAGGCTTAAGTAAAATAAAAACTGAGAGAAAATGCCTGGAATGAAAAACAAAGATGTTGGACGTGACTTGAAAAAGTTTTAGAAGTTTAGTGCTTTTTTACAGGATCAGTGTTATGAAAATTCACTCACAAGCTTTAGTATTAATGAACTAGACTGGATGTGTCACTGAATGCTGGAATTCTTCTAGGGAGAAAATTAGACACATCTAACAGGGCACAGTCCCTCATTGTTAAAGGGCTGGAAATCCAAGAGTTCAGTGCTTGAAATGATACTTGAAGTGACAAAGATCCGAACTTGGCCAGCAGAAGGGTCAGAGATTTGAATAAGATTTTCATAATTCGGAAGACAGAGTGAACACTGGTCAGAAGCACCTTTCCCACCTCATTTATAAACAGGAATAAGTGACACTTCATCAAGTTCCAACGCAGCAAAGTTTGAAACAGCACAGAGAAACTTTCCTTTATAGTGCAAACACACAACTTTGGCTCCACTGCCAAAGCCCAAGATGGTAGGGTTTAAGGAAATCTGGATATTTTACATTCCCTATTCAAGCCTGTTATAATGCAAACTAAAATCATATTAAAGATAATCAATTTTCATGCTCCAGGCAATAAGGAGATCACCTTGGGAGAGGAGGCAGAGAAGATTAATATGTATTTTGGGGAGGTTTCCACTTATAATAAAGTTTCAGGAACTGGCTACTTTTCTGGCAAGGATATCAGGACACAGAGAATATTCCAGGCAGTTTAGAATAACTATTTCTAGGGTATCCCATCCAGTACAGAGCTTGATTTTTTTATTTAGAGAGAGGATCAACCTCCCATAAGCCACTGCCTTTGTATGGACATGCAGTGGCAGCACCTTTTAATTGACCATTAATCCAAGCCTCATTAGAAATAGGGAAAAGCTTCATTTTCTCATCAGTAAATGTCAGTTGCTCCAGTACAACTATTTTCAATTGTATTGGGGAAACTTCTGCACTTTGGACCATATTTTACATTTATTTTCTATTTCTTTTAGAATCAGATTTAACACACAGGCACTACCTCAATGTTGCTAGTTCTGTATTATTTACAAATTTTCCCTATGGAAAAAAGGATTTCCTGAATTCTGCAATGACTTTTTAAATATTGTTCTGATGTTTCCCAAGTGCAATCCTTCATTTTGTGACAGTTTCTGAATCATATAAACTCATAACATTTTTGCTGATGTAACTCAGATTGAGACTCTGATTCTCCAGCTTGGAAATTAGTGGTTTCTGCTGCAAACTCTACTGGCATTTCGTATCTTGTTCTTTTGAGTTTTATTACTTCAAATAAACCTCACTGCAAGATCACTTTCTTCTGGTGTTTCACTTTTTATCTCCTCCATGTCTGCTTTTAGGAATTGTATTTATCAAATGCTTCTACACTTGGTTGTTAATTCTCTGTCCCCACCTCACTCGTAACTTTGTAAATCTCAGAATTCCAGACTGGTTTGGGCTGGAAAAGACCCCAAATCCCCCCAGTGCCATGGCAGGAACACCTCCCACTGTCCCAGGTGCTCCCACCCCAATGTCCAGCCTGGCCTTGGGCACTGCCAGGGATGCAGGGGCAGCCACAGCTGCTCTGGGCACCTGTGCCAGGGTCTCGGCACCTTCACATGGAATCATTTCTTCCCCAGTTTCCCATCTAAATCCACCAATTTTCAGTTTATAGCCATTCCCTGTGTCCTGCCTCTCCATCCCTTATCCCAAGCCCAGCTCTCCTGGATGCTCTCCCCGGAGCATCCCGTGGAGCCCTTTAAGCTCTGCAAGGGGCTCTGAGCTCTCCCTGGAGCCTTCTCCTCCCCAGCAGAACACTCCCAGCCGTGTCAGTGAGCACAGATCGCTGTTTTGGGTGGATTTTTACAGAACTCCGCGTTTTTCCCACGCGCGCGGCCCAGCCCGCAGTCCCAGCCCCAGCCGGGCCGCACCGGCCGCGATGCTCCCGCCCGGCCGCGGCCGCACCAGCGCGGAGCAGCGCCCAGGGACCTCCCGGCTCCCTCCTAGAGCCGCCTGGAACTCCCCGGCTCTGCCTCTTCCCTTTCCCCCGCCCGGCTGCGGCTTCCGGGCGGCCCCGGCCCCGCCCCGGCAGCGCGGCCTGTGCGGAGCGGCCGCGGCCATCCCGGGGCGCGGGCAGGTGCGCGGGGAACGCGGCTGCCGGGTACACCAGGGACAGCCAGAGTATTCCAGGGACAGCCCCAGAGCTCCAGGGACAGCCCCAGACTGCCAGGAGTGACAGGGAGAGGCAGGGGCGGCCCGGAGGGTGGGCAGGCAGGCGGGTCGGGTGAGCGGGGGATGCTCGGCCCCCGGAGCCCGCAGAGCCGGGGCAGCGCGGACCCGCCGGGGCTGGGGCTGCGGGGGAGCCCGGCCTCCGAAAACCTGCTGGTTATTCTTGGAACAGTGCTGGGGAAGGAGGGGATGGATGGCAGCAGCCTGGGCTCACAGCGGGTTTTTGTCAATTTCCAAAATAATCGCTCCGGGAAGCGCCGGTCCCTTTCTGAAGCATCCCCTGGGCGCGGTGGGGATGGGGATGGGGCGGGCGGGCGGCGCTGCTGCTGGATGGGCTCCGAGAGCGTAAACTGCACCTAAATAATTGCCCAAAAGCCTGCCCAAAAGGGTGGTTTTAAGGTTTCCCTCGCTGGGAATGTTCCAGAAGTGTCTGAGCGCCGTGCTGTGCCATGTGCTCGGGGATGCGCCGATGGGACCATGTGAGCCGCTGTGGTTCCTCCCAGCCTGACCCGCTCTAATATAAGAAATAATAATAAGAGGGATTAGACCCACTCTAATAATAAGAAATTAATGTTAATCTGAAAATATCCTTTCAGCACTGATTCAAAAGCCAAGCTCTGCAGGTGTTTTAGAGTAATTTAAATATTATGCAATATACAATATATTATGCAATATATTATACAATATACAATATATATACAATATTATACAAAATATTATACAATATAATATATATAATACAATAATACAATACAGTAATATAATAATATATAAAATTACAGTATATAATATGTAATATATAATGATTATATATAATTTATACTATATAATATATTATATATAATTATTATATATAAATATATAGTTATATAATATAATACAATAAATGTATTATATATACATATTATACAATATATTATACAATATACAATACATTATACAATAACATAACTGCATGCAGCTTTTAAAGCACGGTAAATGTAAAGAACTATCTATTTGCTCCTCCCAAATAAACCGTACTTGTGGTGATGTGTATCTTATTTTTGTGGAATGGAGCTCTTATTGAATGGTGAGGTGCAGTCTCTGCGGTGTTCTACTTTGAAAAATCTCAGTTTTATGTACTGGGGTATTACACAGGTGCTGTGACAGTCATTTCTCAGGTCTCTTTTGTGTCCAGGCTTGTGCTCGCCCTGCACAAGGGTCATCATCTGGAGGGGTCTGTTGGGATGGCAGAGTTCCTTTGTAAACCTGTTAAAGGTTTTGGCCCCCAAGCACTGCCTATCTCACTCATGCACTGGCAACTAAAGTTGGGGCTGTGGGCTTATTCTTTCTGGGGCAAAACCTACCCCTTCAGTGTCTAAAAACATCCTTTTCTTGTGAATGTTGTCAGTCTGTGACATGATCTTTTCATAGTAAAAGTTTTGTTTGCTTTGTTTTCAAACAGAAATGACAGTTCTACCAAATTCTTCAGGTTTCAGCAGGAAAAAGATGTGGCAGTGTGAGCTTGTGAGGTGGCTTTAGCAATTCCTATCTGCATTCTGGCCCGTGACAAGTTCATTACACCAATTATTGCAGCAAGAGAGCAGAAGCTCTACAGGAAACTGTTGTAGTTAGAGACTAACTTGTGTTACCGTGGCTGCTTTACCTCTTGATAACTCTGCAATTACCTTGTCACCACTGTTTAATGCTTCACCCGTGCAGAGGATCAGCTCATGGCATCACTGAGGGCATCAGGGCCTGGAGGAGAAGCTGCTGCCCCTTGGGAGGGTTCCTGGGGTTGCCCTGAATGGCTGAATTAAGGATTTGTGCAGGAAAAGCAAGATGTTTGTTGTGGGAGGTGTGGGTGAGGTGGAAAGGCTGCACCTGAGCAGCTCTGGTTAAACTCACTGGTGGCAGGGGAAATACCTAGAAAAAGCAGTAGTGCCAAAAATCCAAAGGAGGGCATGTCAAAGACATGCATGGCTGGTTTTGTAGTGGGTTTTTTTCCTATACAAATAAGGTTTTGGAGACCTGAGAGCAGCTGATGCTTGTGAACTAATCCTCAGGGTGCCAGAGCAGCCAATGTGTAATTTCCCTGTCCCCCTCCTCTGGTGCATCCTCACCTGCGGGGCTGCAGGGTGGTTGTTCAGGTGTTGTGCTGGAAGAGCTTCATGGGAACAAATTGGAGGTCCAGGAGTGTTGGGGTGTCAAAATTAACCAGCAGCCTCCAGCCCAGTCAGCTGTTCTGCCTGGGACAGAGCTGACCTAAATTGCACTTAATTTCTGAAAGAAAAAGCCTTTCTGCAGGTAAGTTGTTGTTTCATAGTTCACAGAACAATATCAGAGAATGGTTTGGGTGGGAAGGAGGGGACTGTAAAGCCCATCCAGTGGCACCCAGGGACCTTAAATCCCATCTCAGAATTCCAGCGTGGTTTGGGTGGGAAGGGACCTTAAATCCCATCCATGCCACCCCAGCCATGGCAGGGACACCTCCCACTGTCCCAGGTGCTCCCAGCCCCAATGTCCAGCCTGGCCTGGGACACTTCAGGGCTCCAGGGGCAGCCCCAGCTGCTCTGGGCACCTGTGCCAGGGAACAATTCCTTCCCAGTATGATGCTGGAACAGAGCTTCAGCCATTTGAGCAGGAGCTCTGTTCCCATGTCACATTCTGAGCACATGGAGCTCCTAAATCCATCCTGCAGGCACTGATGTTCCCTCTGACACTGCAGAGTTCCTGCAGCACGATGCTCCCTGCCTGTGGAGCTGGCACTGCCCATTCCCAGCAGTTGTCAGGGAGGCTGGATGCACATCCCAGCCGTGGCATAACTGGAGGAGCCAGCACTTGTTAACTCTATTTGTTTTTATTATGGACATCGATCTGCCAGTCGCAATAATGCATTTATGGACATTTTTCTGCAAGCGCAGCGCTGGTGGCAGTTTTTACTGACAACTTGAGTCATCTGGACAGGAGTTGAAAATACGTTTATTTTATTGACGGATTGTGCAATTCTCTCGTTTACCCAGTGTTCATAAGATATCTGGACTGGTGAGGAGAATGTAACTGATGGGAAAACGGAGGGTGAAGTTTTAATTTCGGGAGGTTTGGAATCTTTTAGGTAGTGACAGGTTGCAGAACGCGTTTGGGGTAGGTTTGGGAGCTTTAACTTCATTAATGCTGTAATTAAAAAGTGAAAGGCTCGGTGTCCTTACAGCAGAATTCCAGATCTGAATTCCCTCCCTCTGCTGATAGCTGGGAATGTTACTGACCAGTAATTGTGCTGATTTATCTGAAGGTATAATGGGCAAAATCCTCCTAATGGAAGGAAAAGCCCCTGTTGAATTGAGTATTTCTGACATATCACCCAGCACAGGTGTGCTTGGGCCAGCATGAAGTTTAACACACAGCTGGAGGAGCAACCAAACTATAAAACCAAACCTGTGCTGAAGTATTCTTCATAAATACAGAATGCAGTTTTAAAACTGAGCTGCTTATGGTCCAGGCAATTTATTGAATGCCAATAAAGCTTGTGGGGTTTGGATTTTAATGAAGTTGAGTAATTGTAAAAGTTATTTGGAATATGTCGCTATTTTGATGCTTTTTGCTAATCCTTTTTCAGGTTGTTTCCTTATTTACTGTTTTATATCTGTACACCTAAATTACCATGCCCCAGTGGCTGTCAGGATTATCAGTTTATTCTGGGCCAAATTAAATGATACAGATAGTTTCAGGTATCTTTTCATGTCACTTGTAAAGCTTGGATGTGCAGCTGAAATTCTCCCTGATGCAGCGGAGAGTCTGAAAGTTATTAAACATACCTGAGCAAATCACCTTTAATTGCAAAGAGGAAGAGGAGAGTTCATTAAAACAAAGGTTCTGACTTCTGTCCTTTTTGAGTGAAATGGGAGTTAAAATAGCAGCACTGACCAATGGCCTGGAGTCTTGAGCAGCTTGGCAGTGGGGAATAAATAATAATTTGAGTTTTGTCCTGATGGATGCATTTTACCTTTCATTTTTATACAAATGCCACCTTTTAGTGCAGATCAATGCAGTCAGTATTTTAATATATATATTAGCACAGCCCAGTGGAGTCAGAGTGTTTTGTTGTGTGAATGCTGCCATCTCTGTGCTCCACGTGCAGATTTAGGTCCCTCCAGGTAACCCTGCATTAGCAGATAGCAAGAATTAGTGCTGTCTTGTCAGTGCTGCTGCTGCATAATCATCATCAGGAATACTGAAATTATCTGAGTGCTTTAGATCAGTCAGCACAAGGCAAACAACGCTCTTATCTCGGCTTGTTTGTACATTCAAGTGTGCAGAAGGTCTGTTAATTAGTTACACTTTTTAATAAACACCTAAAGTATACTTAAGGCCCTGTTAAAAGATTAATTTTTCTGTTTCACATCATAAAACCAGCAGATGAGTGTTCAGCACGTGGCAGTACACGGGCAGCACGAGCCTGCTTTGGCAGCCTGGGCTGGTGGTGGGGACAGGACAGTTCTGCTGTCACCCATGTCCTGCAGAAACAATTCCCAAAATTCACATTCCCTGCACTCTGCTGGATTTGAGGGTGGGCAGAGGTGCAGTGGGAACGGTGTGGGAAAAGGGAAATCCCTTGCACAGTCTCCTGCTGACGCCAGAAATGCCTCTGGTTCTTGGCTGACTCCATAAAATATGAAAATTTATGGTTGATGTGGTTTATTCAAGCTGGCCACAGTTGTTGGTTTGGGGGGTTTTTGGTTTGGTTTTCTTTTATTTTTTTTCTGAAATATTAGGGAATTAATTGGTTTGGAATCCAGCTTAGTGGGCCTGGATCACCATTCTCTTTTAACCTGGAGGTTTAGGCAGTGGGATGGAAGTGAAATCTCTCTGGCCAGGGTTGTGCTTTAGCAAGGTGAAAGTGGGGTCCAACAAGGCAAAGTGCTTCAGCTGAAACAAACTTTTAAAGTAAATTATGAAATCCCAGAAGGGTTTGGGCTGGAAGGGAGATTAAAGAACATCTGTTCCCACACCTCCCACTGTCCCAGGTGCTCCAGCCCCAGTGTCCAGCCTGGCCTTGGGCACTGCCAGGGATCCAGGGGCAGCCACAGCTGCTCTGGGCACCTGTGCCAGGGCTGCCCATTCTCCCAAGGAAGTAAGAAATGCTTGTTTTATTATTTTTTAAAACATACCAATAATACTATTTTCCCTGATTGCACCAGTTTAATGTACTTTATTTTCTATTATTGTTAATGCAGCTGGCCCTGGATTTAAATGCATTTCAGTTGCCTTTTTGTGCCATTTATATTTGATTCCTCAGCGAGACTTTCTAAGAATATGATTAACCCTCTGGGTCATCTTATAATGTAATTATTAATGATTGATTCTGTTTATCCTTGGGATCAATATGAGAAGCAAAAATGCTTTGGCATATATTTGGGGTTGATTTCTTGCATTCAGTAAACATGATCTGGTGACAAGACTGGTATTGGTTTATTACTCGGAACGTGTTTGATGAATCTGAAGTGTGTAATTAGTTTTATATAATGATGGTGATATGTGGGGTTTTTTACATGACTTATGTTAATATGGCCAATAGTGTTAACATCTCCTGCCACTAATAGTTAGGGTGGGGATGTATAGTAATTGATCTTCCTGGGAGTGCTGTAATGTAAAAACAATTCCGGCTGTTTGAAGTATATTTTACAAGTGTGCATTGGGCCTTTGGGATGTTATACTGAAAAACCCAATTGTACAGTTACCATGGGAACCCAATTAGAATAGATTGCTGGATTTTTTTTTTTCTTTCTCAGGCTTTCATCTTGACCAAAAATCTAATGTACTTTAAATGTTTTCATACGGAATTTTGTTCGTGTAGTCACTTGGTGTAATGGCTGGTTTTTAATTTTAGTGCTGAACCAGAGTGTTCTGTTGAGGGTCCCGAGGACTTATCCTTCAAGGAGAATCTTCCTTTAGTGTTTAAAAGTTGATGAACTGAGAAAAAATACTTTTTATTAATCCAAGTTCTTACTGCTATCACATGTACTCATCAGGCTGCAGTCCTGGGGGAGAAAAAACAGGGAAGTATCTCAAAGCCCAAGGACTTCTGTTCTGGATCATCAGCAAAACATGGCTGAAGAATTTCCTGCCCTTCAAGGAGCTGTTTTCGATGTCACCTCTGACTTTTCTTCCCCTTTGTGGCCTGTTGGCATATCCAGAGGTTTGGGATGCTCGCTGTGATGTGTTTGCTTCCTGCACCGTTGAGCTCCTGCAGGTGTTTGTGTATCTCCAGGTGTCCTGGGAGCATCCTGCTCCCTCAGTGCTGCTCCTGGGTGGCAGCAGAGCTTGTGGGGAGCTTGGGAACATCTTGCTGGAATGGCCAGGGGAAGCTGAGGCAGGAGAGGTGGAGATGGATATCACTGCTCCTTGTTGGCAGCTCTGAGCTAGTCAGGATTGTCAACTATTTATTTTTCCCATACTACTCATTAATCCCTTCAGTTCATCCACTCTGCAAATGCAGGGGGGAATTTTCCATTTTTGGTGAAGCCATTGCTGAAGTGAAGGTTTCAGTTTTTCGAGGTTTGGTTCTGGTGTCTCAGTTTCCACACCATGGAAGTGGTATCACTGGATTGATCAATGTGTGTTGCTCCAAAGAGGTTTTGACTTTTTGTGGTATCACTGGATTTGATCAACTTGTGTTGCTCCAAAGAGGTTTTGGCTTTTAGTGGTATCACTGAATTTGATCAATTTGTGTTGCTCCAAAGAGGTTTTGGCTTTTCGTGGTATCACTGAATTTGATCAACTTGTGTTGCTCCAAAAAGGTTTTGGCTTTTTAGTGGTATCACTGAATTGATCAATGTATCACTGAATTGATCAATGTGTGTTGCTCCAAAGAGGTTTTGGCTTTTTGTGGTATCACTGAATTTGATCAATTTGTGTTGCTCCAAAGAAGTTTTGGCTTTTAGTGGTATCACTGAATTGATCAATTTGTGTTGCTCCAAAGAAGTTTTGGCTTTTATTGGTATCAGTGAATTGATCAATTTGTGTTGCTCCAAAAGGTTTTGTCTTTTATTGGTACCACTGAATTGATCAATTTGTGTTGCTCCAAAGAGGTTTTGGCTTTTCGTGGTATCACTGAATTGATCAATTTGTGTTGCTCCAAAGAGGTTTTGGCTTTTCTTGGTATCACTGAATTGATCAATTTGTGTTGCTCCAAAGAGGTTTTGGCTTTTATTGGTATCACTGAATTTGATCAATTTGTGTTGCTCCAAAGAGGTTTTGGCTCCTTGCCTTCAAAGTCACCCTCAGGAGAACCCTTCAGCTGCACGTGAAGTTCTGACCTCCTCCATCAAGACAGTCTTTGCAAGGCTGAGCTGCATTTTGGAGGGATGGTTTGGACTTTCCAACGGGTGTTTTTTGTATGATTTTCCCCAATTTGGCTGTCAGAAATCCTCTGACCACAGTGGTTTGGATATGGCTGGTTTTATCCAAGCTCTGGTCACCCAAGGAAAGCCTTGTTGGGTGAGCAGATGGAGCTCAACCAGGGTTTGAAATGAGCTTCTGGATAAATCTGATTGTTGAGGCAAAGATTTCATCTTTACCCTTCAGGAGGATCTAAAAAACCTGAGCGTTGCTGGGTGCTTTGAAATACCCAGCTCTGAACTGATGATAGAAGTAAATTGCTATTTTATTTTTAGCTCTATCACAGATATTTTAAGTAGTTCTATTAGACTGCTCATCTGCCTGACCTGCATTTAACAATGCACAGTTCTCTTTGCAATGCCTGCCTTGTTATATAGTTAAAATACTAATTATTCATCTTAATTTTAAACACTTAAGTACGATGCAATGTTAAGATTAAATGTTACTTTTTGGTTTTAAGTGGCTGGGAAGTGGCCATGTGTTCTGTCAATGCCTTGGACTCCAAGGAGAGGTCTTGGAAAGCCTGGGATGTTGATATAATTTCATTTTTAAGAGATTTACCATTCCTGAAGTGGATACCGTTATCCCTGCCCATGGAGTGGTGATTCTCTGATTTCAGTGGAGCAGTTCCCATCGAGGCTGGCTGTGAGTCAGGATTGTGAAGCTGAGCTTTGGCACTTAATCTCCTTGGTTTTAAAAAATACAGTGTTTGTACCACGTCTTTCAAAGACAGAGTGATATTAGCTGAGTGGCACTAAAAAAAACATAGAGGAGGGAGGTAAATGCCAAAGAAATAGGAAATATCCTTTATTTCCAAGGGGAGAGCAAAAAGGAACCAGTTGTGGTTTTTAATGATATAAATAATGTTAAAGGCTAGAATTATAATAATTGAAGTTAAAATGTTTTAGGTACTCAGTGGTGTGAAATCTGTGCTTTTAAACCCAGAATACATCATAATCACTTGCTTTAAAATCACTTTCATGCCTTAAAATGTGGCATTTCCTAAATCACAACAGGCTCTTCATTTTACTCAGTCGCTTAGAAGTACATGACAGCCTGTAAAAAATTATTCAATTAATACTTTTATCTTTGGAGGCATTCTTATTCCAGATATCAGAGTTGTGCAGTGCTTGTTGTGGAAGAACTCTTCAATGTGCCATCTGTTGATTTTTTTTTTTTTGTTTGACTCATGACGAGTGGGTGACTTAACATTAAAATTCCATGTTGTTTGTGAAAAAAACCAAACTCCCTTTGGAAATTCTGCGTACTGAAACTTGGAGCTCGTTTAGAAACTGATGCAGGGGTGGATATTCTGGATATTCAGCTCTCCCTGTGGAATTCAGATTTAACAATCTAACTGGGAATTTATATTTATTTTTTTTTTTCCTTGCAGGTGGAGCCTTTTCCTCCAGGATGGCATCGAGGATGGTTCCCAAAGTAAGTTTCCAGTGCAGTGCCCTTGCAGGGAGGTGGACAGTGGAAGTCCAGCATTACAAAAGAGTTCACGTAACATAGTTTGTTTTCTCCCCAGTGCCCAGCAGTCAGGATTAGGAATCCAGTTGACAAGATTGATGCTGCATTGTAAATCTCTGTAGCTCTGTCATGGTTGGTAACAGGCATCAGTGGACCTTTCCCCAGCACGTATCCATCTGCCACAGAGCATAAATAACAGGACAGGGCTGCTCTCTCCGTTTTGTTGCTGTTTCCATCCCCTAATAATAAACACCTCCCTGGAAAACAGGCTTAATTTTGAGGCTTGATGCTTCAGTGATGTAAGTGTAGGTCAGTGACATTGTAGCAAAATAAGAAACATGGATGTTTATCCAAATATTCAGACAATTTACTCTGCTGAATGAAGGGCATCAACACATTGTTAGTCTGTAGCTGTCTCCCTGAAATAGTTGAAATGAACTTTGAAGACACAAATACTCTTTTTTTTGTGTGTGGAATACCTATTTTTGTAACATTAGTGGTGTTCCTCTAGGAAAACACTTCTTGTGCAATCACACCTGCATTTCTAACTATTCCTGTTGGCAACTTCTGTCACTGCTCTAAATGTCTGAGTAGTGGCATCTCTTGTGGTTTTAATCTGCTTTACATAATGTCATGTGGCTTAGGAAGGAGCATTTTGCTGGTTTGTGTTGTTTACCTCTTTTCTACAAAGGCAAATCGGTTTTGTTTTTTAAAACAGAATGGTTAAGGAAGAAATCCAGGTAAATAAATTATTGCTTCACTTTTTTCTTTTGAACCATCATCCCTTTAGTCACATTTATGCATCTTCCAGTTGCAAACACCTTTTAGCAGAGGGAGGGAGAATCCCTGGCTCCCTCATTGCAGGCTAGGTGTGATATAGCTGGCAAGTGACACGAAACTAATAATTTATTATCTAACCTTTTCATTTCCCCCTCTCTCACGTGGAGTTGAAAGGTGCAGCTTGAGCTGTTCGGGGAGTTTTCCCCTTTTGATATGTGGGAAGACAGAAGGTTTGAGGTAAAACACTCCAACTCCGCTGTGGGCACTGTGCAGACACTTCCCTGTGCTCTGGATGCATATTAAATATTGATGTCCTGATGTAATTGGTGATTTTCGGGCTGTTTTCAGTGTGTGATCAGTGTGCACAGCCCCACGTTGGGGTGACACCCAGCGTGTGCCTGGCCATGGATTTGCAGGAATCAATTATCACCCGTGCAATGTGCTGAACACTTTTTAAGGAGGCTGCTGAAAAATGCTTTGGGAAAGCAGGCAGACGTGGGAGTTTTCCATAATCACTGCCTGTGCCTCCCACTCCATCCCTGGTTCTGCTGCAGTGACCAGAGATGAGTTTTGGGGTTGGGTTGGGTTGGGCTCTGGGTGACCAAACCTCAGGATATCTCCATATTTAGGGATTTGGGTGGGGGTTTGTTGTGCTTCTGACAATGTGGCAGTTTTTGTATTTCATTAGAAAACTCTAAATGTCATTCTGCTCCTCGCTGCATTTCTGGCAGTTAAATTTGAAGTTAGTGAATGGATTCTTGTATTAACCCTGATGCTTTCCTGTGTTAATAGTGAAAACCTTGTCCTGACTCCAGCAGGGATGGACAGCTGTAGGAAAATCCAGATGTGAATCCCAAGACTATGCTCTTGTTTTTTTATACAGATCTTTGCAACACCTCTTCTGTCTGTATTTATTTCGCTGTATTTTGTGTTTTTAGTGAATCCCTAGTACACATTTTGCTGCTCTGCTCACTTCAGAAATTTCAGTGAAATTCTTTTCTCACACACAACTCAGATTCCTGACTCTCCTTCAGCTTAAGGAGCACTATTAATGGTTTTGTTCATATTGCTTAGATTTATTTTGTTATTATTCTCCAGCTCCTACTCTTCAGGTAGAGCTATTTTGGTATTATAAAGAATGATGGATTATATAGGAAAGTTTCTTTTGAAGCACTCCTGATATTGTGCAATGCACTTGGGGGTCAGCTACACTTGACTGATGCATGATTTATCCCATGTCCCTGCCACTTCCTGAGATAAAGCTGCTATTTTATCAAAAATGCCAGCAAGTGTGATTTAGAATTTATACCCCTCCTTTTTCAAATAATTGTTCTGATTACTTTCTGGCACGGCAATAAAATGATAAAGGTAATTGCACACAAATGTGAGATAGCACCAAAATACAATAAAATTAACCTGAATTAGCTTGACTTGTCGATGAGAAGTATTTATGAAATGTATTTTTGCAATAAGGGAGACTGATATTATAGCTGGAAGGTGAGTTATTGCCTTAATGTAATACTCTTTGAAATTTAAAAAAGAGACTGTTACAGTTGAGGGTGATTGTGCCTTTGAAATTAAGTTGAAGTGATTCTTATAATTGGCAGCAATAATGCATTGGGAAGGTAATATCTTTTATTGTGTTATGCCTAGTTGCATTATCTTTTATTTAGCTGGTCCTGACTCCAGCTCTGCAGAGAAGACAAGCAGGAGCAGATCAGGAATTTTGTGGATTTAGGTGATAAAAACTTGAAATGTTACCCAATATTAAAGTCATTCTTCTGCTGTTTTTTTTTTTTTCATTTTTAGCCCATTTTCAGTTCCTCTGAACCTGATACATGGCTCATTTGATTAAAATTTCATCTGTTTTCCTTGTATTGGAGTAGTTGCCGTGTATTTACATCAGGCTGAGCCTGTAAGAGCCGAGCGCTCCAGGCTCGCTGTGTCAGGTGCTGATTTGGGCAGTGAATTTTGTATTTCTCTGTACCTCTCACAGAAAAGCGTGAACGCACTCTTACAGCAAACCTCTCAATGGTTTTTAAGGAGTAGATCCTCAAATCCCAGAATCTCTGAGGCTGGAAAAGCCCTCCCAGCCCACGGAGTCCCAGCTGTGCCCCATCTCCACCTTGTCCCCAGCTCCGAGTGCCACCTCCAGGTGCCACCTGCAGGGATGGGCACTGCAACCCTCCCTGGGCATTGCCAGAGCCCCCTTTCCATGGGGAAATTCCTGCTGTGCCCGCCCTGAGCCTCCTTTGCTCCAGGTGAGCCCCTTCCCAGCTCCTCAGGGATTCTGCAGCCCCTGCCCAGCTCCTCAGGGATTCTCCAGCCCCTTCCCATCTCCATTCCCTTCCTTGGACACGCTCCAACCCCTCCATGTCCTTCTTCTCCTGAGGGGCCAGAGCTGGGCACAGCACAGAGGGAATTGTACCTGTATATAGATAAGTCAATATGTGGCCAGTACTTTGGATTTAATTCTTGAAGTGATGAACACATCTGGAAAATTACGATTACTGCACTATGACTTTTCCTTTGCAAGAGATTTCATGGGGTCATAGAATATCTTGAGTTGAAAGGGACTTGTTGAAACTCAACCCAGTAACAACAAAATAGGTGCTTTTGGGGGCCCTCTAATTGTTAAGAGACAAGGTTCTTAATTTTTATTCTTTAGTACATTTATTTATTTATTGCTTGGAAGCAAATTTCTTAATTATTTTTAAATATATATATTACAAGTATAAAAAATCAGTGTTTTATTCCCTCTGACTGTTAAAATATTGAACAACTCAACAAAATATAACATTGCTTTGTAGTGCTTCTAACTGAATCTTCTGCCATAGGATTTCCAGCTTCAAAAATGAGGAGCTGGAGGACTCAATCCCTTTGGTAGGTCCTTGGAAGGGTAAGAGGGACAATGTGCTTCCCCTCCCCTTGGAAGTGACCCCAGGACTTGTGGCTTTTGGGCTGGTTCCTGGTGGGATTTGCCGGTACTAACTCAGTGCACACACTTGTTACCATAATCTAATTATTCCAGGAATATCTGGCACTGTCCTGTCCACTTTCCCTCCCCTTGGGGCTCCATTTCTTTCCCAGTTTAATTAATTATAAAATCTCTTGGCAGTTTGGTGAGTAAATCTGTGTGCCCACCATGATCAGGAATTTTTAAAATTAATAAACACCACACTTCTTCTGTACTGTGTGTAAGTAGAAGCAGAGAATTGTCTGGGTAGGAAAACACCTCAGAGATCATCAAGTGTTATTCTTTGCTTTGTGCCATTGATATTACGTGATATCAATTTCCTGATTGATGTATATGTGCTTTATTATGGTATCCATGCTTTGAGTGCCACGTGGCTGCTGTGCCTGCAGCCCATTTAAATTTCCTGTATAAGTAATGGCTGGGGAAAGATGCAGGATGTGTTTACATGTTTTTGGAGAGGTTCTGGAGGAAACAATGCAGCAGAATTCCTGTTTGAGCAGCCCGCTGGGGTCTGCTGTTCAAGCACCAGCTCCAGTCCAGGCTTGGCGTGAGCAGCAGATGGAGTTGAAAGCTGCACTTGTTGAGCGTGGAACGCAGGAGCTGTCACCCACCTGCCCCTTGCAGGGGAGCTGAAATGGGTTTATTACAATTGCAGTGCCCTTGCAGGAAAGCCAGGCAGCCAGGCCAGCCCTGGGTGCTGGGAATTGCTCGCTGCTCCCGTCTGCCAAAGCCGCGACTGAAGGCGCAGCCAAAGAGCCAGAGGCGACCACTGCTTGGAAAGGCACTTCCCAGCTTGGCATTTCGGGGGCTTCTGGGTGCCATCCAAAGAGGATTAGTAGGATAATGCGATGGGACAACAGGAACTTGCTTTTGTTGTCTTTGATTGTTTAATAAAGAATTACGTGTTTGCTCTCCTCGAAGACTTTTGAAATGCCGTGGAAAGCAAATGTTGCTCCGTGTGAGCACGTATCCCCCTGGTTTTTGGGGGCTTGTGTGAAGTGGGCCTTTGGATAAGGGAAGAGGAGCACTGATTTTGAGTGTTTATGCCAGTGTATATTTGTATATGTTCAGAATATGCAGTTTGATTCTGTACCTTCACATTTTTATGGGATTAGTTCCTCGCAAGGTAAAGAAATTGCATCACCCCAAACTAACCCTGGATTTGCTTCCAGTCTGTCTGACATTTCCTTTCCAAACCTCCCCGCGCCAGGAAATGAGGAGGTTTTGTTTTCATACCCTCTGAAGTTGCAGGTTTGGCTTAACCAGGGTTAGATTTACTCAGAGAAGCAGTGAGACACACCAGGAGAGCGCTGCAGGGTTTCAGTGCAGCTCTTGTTTGAGAGGCTCAGCTGGGGAGGTGTTTATTGTTCCTGCGGCCAGCAGAGAATTCCATGGACCTGCGTCTCCAGTGCTTTTTGCTGGACAGCTGAAAGTTTGTTTTGGATGCTGCAGGAAGGAGAAGTGCACCCAGCAGGGACTGGGATTGTGGAGGGGGATGAGGTGCCTTGTGTCCAGGTCAGGCTTGTTCAGTCCACAGGAACCTGCAGCTGGATATAAAAGATTGTATTTTAGAACATTAAAGGTAATTTTAAAAGTTGTTGAGTTTTTTTTAGCCGGCTGTATTGACAGAACTACATGAGATAGGTGCCGAGAGGATTGTTTTGTTTCAAGACTTTACCCTTGGGTTTAGGAATATCTTCTTTTCCTCAAAAATTAGCTTTTGCCTTAATTTAAAACCTGTGAGGCACTTGGCTTTCTTTGGACTGACAGTTTTCCATATTTTTGGAGGATGCTGTGAGTGAAGTGTCAGTGGAGGGATGCTGGAATTGGGCATTACCTGGTTCAGAAATTATTTTTCCATTAAGTAACGAGGGGTGGTGGTCAGAGCTCCCTGTGTGTCGCAGAGGGCAGCAGCCATCTCGTCCTTTTTGGACAAGGAGCTCTCCGACTTTCAGGACAACTTTCTCACATCTTCAACTGTCCAGAAGAAGACGTCAAACCCTCAGGGGTGTGTTTGGATCAGGACATCCTTATCACAGAATTCCAGAATGGTTTGGGGTTTAAAACTCATCCAATTCCATCCCTGCCACGGCAGGGACACCTCCCACTGTCCCAAGTACTCCAATCCCAATGCCCAGCCTGGCCTCGGGCACTGCCAGGGATCCAGGGGCACCCACAGCTTCATATTTCTTTGGAGTTCACACCATTCTATTTAGTTGGAAGTCTTTGGACTCTTTTTTTTTTTTTTTCCAAGAGGATGAAACAGTTTTTAGAAAAATTTGTATTTTATTTTGAAAGGAAATCAGACATTTCAAAATGAGCAAACAGACCGAGAATTAAATGTTTCTCATTCTTTCTAACTTTTATTCCAGTATAGCAAAGTGATATTAATATTCCAATATATTAAACTTTCACTATATCTCACTTCAAGTTTCAATGTATTTCACTTTTATTGTGAAAATCCCAACAAACTCTTTCCTTCTTGCTTCCCTGCGGTAAAATTATTTGTAGTACAAAAACTCTTTGTTCTCTTGGAACAGTAGCTTTTGTAAGGTGAAAATATAGATGATTAATCAAGATATTAACAGGAGCAGATTTGTAGATTGTTCTGATTGCATGGATCCTGTCTTCTATTCACAGCCCTTAAATCTTTCTTTGCCTTGAAACACTAAAAAATGGCTTTTTCCTCTAAGACAAGGCCCATAAGGTTGGAAAACCACCCTCCACCCTGCACTATATGTGCAGAAATACATTACTTTTACTATTAATATCTTTTCCCATATTCTTTACATACAATGGATTGTTTCCTTTCAAATAAACAGGCAGAACCCAGTAAAACAAATACAGGAAGTTTTAAACTATTAAGGAGATGTGGAGAGAGGTGTAATTCAGTGAAATCCTTGGATGGGTGGCCCTCTGGCATGGGCAGCCTCATCAGTGGCAGAGGCTTTGTGACGCTAAATCATTTTACAAACATTTCTTTATGATGGATTTTTGCTTTGCCTGATGGGATTTGATAAGGATTTTGTTAGGAGGAGGATGCAAACTTAATGCATCAGGAAAGGGTGACTGAAATGAAGAAGCAAATTGCCAAACTGATGTATTCCCCTTAAATTTAAATCCAATATTTGAAGCTTTGATTGAATTTTAATTCAAAACTTGAATCAATAGCAAGGAGGTTTGAGATACTCAAAAGAAGGACTCTGAGAGCTCAGGCCTGGTGGTTTTTGCCTGTAATTAAGAGGAAGGAGCAGCTTCCCTGGCATTTATTGATCATCCTCAAACTCAACAAATGTCTGGAGTGGCTTTTTTAGTGAGTCCCTGATCCTCTATGGCACCATCAAAACAGGGCAGGTGTTTGTGAATTGTAGCTCATTTGTTGATGCAAACGTCAGGACTTTGATGGAGATTTTAGGATAAATTTATGGAGAATGGGAAGTGATGGAGGTTTTGGGATAAATTTGTGGAGAATGGGAAGTGATGAAGTTTTTGGGATAAATTTGTGGAGAATGGGAAGTGATGAAGTTTTTGGGATAAATTTGTGGAGAATGGGAAGTGATGGAGGTTTTGGGATAAATTTATGGAGAATGGGAAGTGATGAAGTTTTTGGGATAAATTTGTGGAGAATGGGAAGTGATGAAGTTTTTGGGATAAATTTGTGGAGAATGGGAAGTAAGGAAGTTTTTAGGATAAATTTGTGGAGAATGGGAAGTGATGGAGGTTTTGGGATAAATTTATGGAAATGGGAAGTTTTTAGGATAAATTTGTGGAGAATGGGAAGTGATGGAGGTTTTGGGATAAATTTGTGGAGAATGGGAAATGATGAAGGGTTTGGGATAATTTGTGGAGAATGGGAAATGATGAAGGTTTTGGGATAAATTTGTGGAGAATGGGAAGTGATGAAGTTTTTGGGATAAATTTGTGGAGAATGGGAAGTAAGGAAGTTTTTAGGATAAATTTGTGGAGAATGGGAAGTGATGGAGGTTTTGGGATAAATTTATGGAGAATGGGAAGTGAGGAAATTTTTAGGATAAATTTGTGGAGAATGGGAAGTGATGGAGGTTTTGGGATAAATTTGTGGAGAATGGGAAATGATGAAGGTTTTAGGATAAATTTGTGGAGAATGGGAAGTAAATGAACAGGTGGTGCTTGGTCACACCTCTCCTAGGGTGGGCATCAACACCTCCAAGGGAATCACCTGCAGGTGGTGATTCCAATGGATTCATACATGCAAAATTCAGATTTTATGGGTTAGAATTCCTATGATTGGTGCAATCTGGGGTCCTCTGGCAGTGATTTTGAGTGTTGGAAGGCAGTGTGTGGTTCCCTCCTAGCCCAGCATGGGAGCAAGTTTGGGTCAGAAACCTCCTGAGCATCTGGGTGGGTTCTTCAGCCCCACAGAAGTGTGAAGAACTAAACAGCATTTCCAAATGTGCAGCAGTGGCTTGGCTAGAAACGGTGGGAATGGGGCAATTTTGGGGTCTGGGGGAAGTAGGGGGAAGAATTGCAATGCAATTTCCTGCTGCTGGTTGTATTTCCATCACACGTACCTCAATTAACACTTGGTTAATCTGAAAATGATCAAGAGACCCTTTCTTGGAGGAACTGGGACATCTCCCTGATTAATGCAGGTTTGAAAAAATCCAATTGCAGGATGTGTGAGGCCACATTCGATTTGCCAGCTGAATATGTTATTTTTGCCTTGATTCCCAGAAATATTTGAGGGGAAAAGAAAAAAACTTGTGAGGGCTTCCATGCTGTAGCCTAATGGAAATCCCCTGCTAAATCAGATGCAGAGGGGATTATTGTTAATATTTTGATATTGGTGCGGTGGGTTTATATTGTAAAAGCAGAGTGAGGGAAATGGAAAAACCTGTGGAGAGGAGATCCATCAGAGATAGGGCTCTGATGGGAGGATTCAGTTCTCCATAATCCTGAAAGGAAAATCAGGGCTTGCTCTCTGGACTTTTCTGGAAAGCACAAATTGTTTCCTGGGACAACATGGAGCATGGAAATGCTTTGCTACAGATTTTTTTTTTTTTTTTTAAGCCTTGTTGATTCTCGAGATTTCTCTGCCTTTTTTATTTCTCTGTTCATCATTATGGATATGAATTGAATTCTAGGATGTCAAACCAATGTCCAGGGGAGTTTTTGGGGGTGTTAGGAGCAACAGAACATGGAAATATTTGAATTATTTACTGTAGTGTGAAAGCTGCTTAATGCAAATTTAAATAAAATTGCAATCTTCCAGTTTAGCAGTCTGGTGAAGTAAACTTACGGGTGTTGCACCTGTGGTTTTATTTCTTTGGGAGAACTCCAGAGGTTGGCAGGAGACGTTTCCTGTCTAAAAAGTGTATTTTTTTCTACCTTATATGAAAATTATGAGATATTTTGATACAGAATTAAAGGCATTTAATTTCTGGGAGGAAATTTCTCCTGTCCAGCCTAAATAACAAAATTTGTGTCTGGACAGAGGAGTGTGCATTGTACATCTGTCAGTGACCTTCATCCTGGAGCATCCCAACCCAATTGCACATGGATGTGGATCGATGTCCTGCAGCTTCATTCTTCTACAGAAATAAACCTCCTGAATATTGCTGCCCCATGAATATGATAAACAAGGCTGCAAATAGGGCTTGCAGTCACTCAGGGCTTCATCCATAAAGCTTAGTTCAACTTGGAGAGAGCTCAGAGGGTTATTGATAGTTCTCTGCTGCTCCCTGCATCCTGGGTTTTGGTCTGATGGAAATGTCCTGGAGCACATGGTGTGAGGTTCAGTGCATCTGGTTCAGGGCTGTCACACCAATAAACATGAAGAATGTGTGCTGGTTTGCCACATATGTAAATTTACTGCTTGTTTGCTGACTTCTGCAATGAGATGCTGCTCCAAAGAAGTTCTCCCATGTCCTCCAGGAGGGGGAAAGAACATGGAAAAAGTTGGTGGGAAAGGAGTTTGTTTGTGATGCCACCAAAGATTTGATTATTCAGCAGTTGGGGTTGCAGTCCAGGTAAATAAACCACAGGGAACCTGCAGGTCCTGGACTGCTCCAAGCTGAGTGAGGTTGCTCTGGTTGCTGCGTGTCTGTAATGGAGCAGTTGTGTAAGAGCTTCCCAAAATTCAGGCCTTTAGGTTTACTTTTGCTCTAGTTCTGCAAAAACTGTCAGCTTGATGGTTTTTCTGCTCTCTCTCACACTGGTTATATTACTCACAGATGTGACTTCATTCCGCAGCACTTAATAATGGGGCTTGAAAAGATTCTCTTGTTTGGAAAACAACTGATTCTTGTACAGCTGTGAGCAGTGGGCAGCTGTAAGTCACCGTGCTGGACCTTCCTGGCTCCTGCTGCACCCCTGCTCTGGCGTTCATGGAATCCCAGAATGGGATGGGTTGGGTTGGAAGGGATCTTAAATCTCATTTCATGGGCAGGGACACCTTCCACTGCACCAGGTTGCTCTAAGCCCCATCCAACCTTGAACACAGGGAATTAAATAAAAGAAATCCAAGAAATTTGTTGTTCTCTCAGTGTTGTCTCAGGAAAGCTCATGAAGTTCAACAGGGTGCTGCAGCTGGAGGGACAGGACACGGGGAATGGCTTCCCAGAGGGCAGGGAAGGATGGGATTTTGGGAAGGAATTGTTCCCTGGGAGATTGGGCAGGCCCTGGATCCCTGGCAGTGCCCAAGGCCAGGCTGGACATTGGGGCTGGAGCACCTGGGACAGTGGAAGGTGTGGAAATAAGTGATTTTTAAGTTCTCTTCCATCCCAGACAGTTGTAGGAGCCTGTTATTCTGTGTTTGCTGGTGGAGTTACCTTGTGCTGCTTCACAGTTTCTCAGTTTTTCCCTTTTTTTCCCAGTTTCACATGAACTGAGCTCTTTGGAGCTCAGGACTTTGTGTGGTCTGGACCAAAGGTTTGGTGTCTGGGTGGCTGCAGAGGACACTGGTGATGTCCTGTCCTGTCCTGTCCTGTCCTGTCCTGCTGCAGTGATGGCACAAACCAAACTGGGAACACAACTCACACTTCCAGGCTGTGGTTTTTTTTTTAGCCAAGATGAATTTGACAAGTCTGTTATTGTTGGTCTTGTCCAATATTGGGAAATACTTGGCAGCTGTTTCCAGCTACATCCTATCAGTAATTGTAAAAGCAGACTGGTAACAATGGGAATAAAAATATGCTTCTTTTCCTAAGGAATGATTGATTTTTTCATGTGTTTTCTTTTCCAGCAGACATATTCTATTTGTGTTCCAGCTGTTATTTGCATAACACTGCTGCTCTAAACCACTGAATCTACTTTGTTGTCACAACAGTCCTGTTTTAAATAAGTGTCACAACACATTGGATTTTAGCTGATAAACCAGCCATGCAACTGCTGCTATTTCATGTTTTTATGAAGATCACTATGCTGCTAGTTAATGTTTTTTTTTGAGACTTTGATTTAGGTGCTGACTTGTGAAGATAGATCATTTTAAGTTGGAATTTTGAAAGTGAATGCTGTAGTTGAGGAAACTTGAAATTCACTGTTGTCTCCCTTTTTTCAAATTGCTTTTGAAAACTCCTCGAATCTGTTCCTTGGTGCAAATGCCTGCAGTTAAAGAGGGTTTTATTTCCTGGAACAGGTGAATTCCAAGCAGGGAGGATCTCCATGCCAGGAGAAGCAGGTGGTGCTGCTCAGCCCCCTGGGCAGGATGGAGATCTCGGGCTGTGACAAGGGCGTCCATGAAATCAAACTTCCCAAACCCAGCCTGCCGCCACCGGGGTGAGTTCGTGTCCTGTTGATCCCGGCCCTGTGCTTGTGCTGGGGGAACGGGATTGCCCAGAGCGTCTGAGAGCGCTCTTGGTTGTGCTGATCCTGCTGGGAGGGGGCTCTTGGGCCCTTAGGGACTCCAAAATGCATCAATTCCTCTGTGCCTCAAAAATATCGTCAAAAACATTTTAAACTCTTAGTGTTTTTAAGGTAAGTGTTGAAAGAATCCTTCCCGCCTGCCTTAATTTTTGGCACCCATACAAATGTCACTGAGGGCAAAATCTCCTTGCACACCTCACAAATCTTGCAGACCTACACCTGTTTTTATATGTTTATACTTTTATATTTTTATATTTTTATATTCTTATATTCTTATATTTTTATATTTTTACATTTTTATATTTTTATATTTTTATATTTTTATATTTTTATATTTTTATATTTTTATATTTTTATATTTTTATAATTTTATATTTTTATTTCTAATTATTGATTTTATATGTTTTCTATACATTTAATATATTCACATTTTTATATTTTTGTATTCTATATCTTTATACTTAATATATTCATATATTCATATTTTATATTTTTATATTTAAGTTATTCTATTTTATATTACTAGATTTGTATTCTATATACATAAATTATTATATATTATTTTTATATTTAAGTTATTATATTTTATATTACTAGATTTATATTCTGCATACATAAATTATTATATATTATATTTTATATAAATAATTTTATGTTTATTTTTATATTTCTATATTTTATATTATTTTATATTTTAGTTTTTAATATTTTTAATTCTATATTTTTCTATTTTCATTTTTTTATATTTTTATCTAGAGATCTGTGCTCCAGCAGGTAGAAGCAGGACTGACTGATTGTTTTAATTACTGTGTAGTACTGGTGAGAGCTTTGGTTGCTTTCCCAGAGCTGTAATGTCTGCTGGAGTTTGGATCAGATCCCATGTGGCAGTGGAGGTGATGTCTCAAATCCAGGCCTGGCTGAGGGGGCATCAGTTCCTTTTCCTGTTGTGTTCAGTCTGCTGGAGTCCATCTGTCCTGCTCTCATCTTTGATTTTTTTTCCTTATTTGTGAGGAAATGTTCAGTGACATTTTTAAAAGGAATGTTGAATTCATTCAGAATTAGGTGCTAAATTTCTATGCCGAATTTCTTTTGCAAAATCAAGACTTGTTAGACTTTCTCAGACATCTCTAAGACTGGTTTTTCAGCTGAGTTTGTTAATTAAATTCCACTTTTCCACAGTCTGCTACATCAGTGCTGCCACTGACAAGACTCAAACAGGTTTGGCTTCTTTTCTCAACATTGTCTTTTTTTCACGCTGTGTTTGCCTCTGAAGTTCTCCATGGATTTTCAGGATGCTTGTTTTCCTTTTTTATTCTCCTTGTAACTGAAATGGGTGTGAAATTAATCAGGACTATGGAGCATAATGTGTGTTCTGGTTGAAATATGATTTCACCTTCCATACAAAAACTCTGAAGCTTCTGGATTTCACAGTTTTACCAACTCCAGGGGTATGGAAATGACTGCTGCACTTCCTTCAGATTCTGGATTTCTGCTGATGAGGAATGGAAATAAATGGGTATTTAGGGTATAGCTGTAACTTGGCTTTGCTGCAGAGCAAAACCTGCCTGGAGAGCAGCCCAGGGGATGAGGATTTTCACCTTGTGAAGGGGAAATGTCAGTGAGGGAGTGGAATAACAGCTGGAAAAAGGTTTGGGGGATCTCATTTGTAGGGATGGGTGCTGCTCTTTTACCAGAACATCTGGTAAAAAAAATCTGGTTTTGTTTTACCAGGACATCTGGTTTGCTGTAACATGTTCACGTTCTCTGGTTGAAGTTTCTCATGATCTTGTCCTTCATCAGAAGTTGTACAGTTTGGATCCTTTTCCTAAATTTTAATTTTCACCTGTTCTAGATCTCCCCTTTTCTCAGTGGTGAGCTGACTTCACTTCATTTGAGGCATTAATGGCATCCTGGTAGCTCTCAACCTCACAGGCTGCATGATTTATGTGCCAAAATTGTTGCATTAGAGGGTCTATCACTCAGGAATAACTCTGAAGCTAAAGGCAGGAAGAGTGCTTTTATGATTACTTTAAGAATTTAAATCTGAAGAAGAAAGGTGGGACTTCCTTTTGTCTTTAGCACTGATAAAGTTCTAAAAATTTTAAAGCCATCTGTAAATGTTTGTGCTGAAGTATAACATTTAATCTCTCCTACTCATCGCTGGTGAATAGTTGTTAAATCTGGCCTCATTATTTTCGACAGAATAAAATAAAAACAAAGCAGTGCCTGGTGTTTCTCCTAACTGGCTAATAAACGCCATGGCAAGAACATTGGGTGGGAAAAAAAAACCATAAGAAACATAAAAATTGATTTTAATGGACCCCTGTCAGAGAGAACCATAATGAGCACAAGTCTGGTAATAAATATTGGTATTCTGCTCCACAGTGCTTGGGACTTCTCATGTGGAATTGCATGTAACAATCAATAGAGATTTTAGGGTTTTTTAACAACAAAAATAAGTAAACCTTTGAAATATATAAATACTTAAGACTTGCAATCTGTCAGACAAACCTGGTAGTTGTAGAAAAATCTGATAAGAGCCCCTGGTTAATGGCATAATCGCTTTGTGGAGATCTCGCTCTGTTTTACAGCTTGTAAAATGCTGTGCAATTAATCACCTGAGATTACAACCTCCTCACTGATGGCTCTCCTTAAAACTTAAGAACACAGACTATAATGGAGCCTAAAAGGAGAAGCAACAAAGTAAAACCCAGTTTCAGTATGCTTGAAAGAAATTGATCTATTAATGAGATGAAACTAATTGTAATAACCTGAGGTTATTCTGCTCCTCGGGAAGCTGCAGGGCTTAAAACTCCAGACACGTCACACAGGGATGGTTTCTCTTGGAGAGGAGGCATCTTTATCCAGGCTTCTGAAATCCTGGATGTGCATCCCATTCCTGGATGGGCTTAGAGCAGCTGGGACAATGAGAGGTGTCCCTGCCAGGTAGGGGTGGCACTGGGTGGGCTTTGGGGGACCCAAACCAGGCTGGGATTCTGTGATAAGGATGCCCTGATCCAAACAGGTCCCTGAAGGTTTGACATCTTAATCTGGACAAGTGTATCTATTTCTAAGAACTTCAGTTTCACAGTTGATATGTTAAAAACCCTTAAGTGTGTATAAGCTGTGTATATGTATTTTTTAGATATATTTATATATATATATATAAAGAGAGAGAGATTAAAAAAAAGTAAGTTATATAGTTTCTATTATATTGTTTATTATTATGTAATTTATTATGATATATACAATATATAATTGTATATATACAATATATATAATATACAATATATATAATATACCATTATATTGTATAATATATATTATATTACAATATAATATATATTGTAATTATACAATATAATGGTATATTATATATATTTTATGCTATATCAGCTGTTGTAGTTTTTCTTTCAGTTCATGCCAATCTAATGATAAGTTTGAATCAATATTTCTCCAACATCCCAGCCTGAAATATTACAAATGTTTAACACTTCTTGCTCATGTACAAAAGAACAACTCCCTTTCTTTTACTGGCATTATACTTCAAAGTGTCTTCAGCAGCTTTGGAGTTTCAGAATTAGGTTTTTTGCTATTCTGCTGCCAACTGTGGTGTTCCCACACTGGGATGACTCTGCTTTGAGAGGCCTTGACTCATTCCAGAGGTGCAGGAGTAAATTATCCCCTTGGTGAGCAGGTAACACAAACCATGGTTTTCCCTCTAATGAATATTTACAGCACAAAATACTTAGGAATTGTGAGCTGTGGACTTGGCATTGGGGTGGCATGTTTGGGCAGCCTGACAAATGGTCAAACCCTGCATTTTCCTGGTGTAGGAATTGCCTGGTAGGAATAGACCCAGGCTTCATTTTGGGCTCTCTCAGGAGCAGTGTGATCTCATCTGCCCTCTGTGTTCCCTGCAGGTTATTTGTAATTTTCCTTAGTGTTTTATTTCCTTCCATCTTACTGAGGGACCTCAGAGGAGGAGGAGCAAGGAGCCAGTTTGGCCCTTCCCATATTATTAATCTGCCTCACCCTTTCAGGGTGAATCTGCAGTTCAAGAAGTTCACCAGGGTTTCAGTCAGCCTCTCTCTGTCCCTGTAACACGATCAGAAGCTCTCCAGAATCTCAGTTTAAGCAGGTTTCCAGCTATTAGAGATGGAAGGGAGATCTCAGGTGTGTGCAAAGGCAGAGGATGCAATGGGGCAGGGAATCTGCTAAGGGCCTAGAACAATAACTTGGAGAGGTGTGAACCACTCTGTTCATCTCTGAGGTATTTAATCATAGCCAGTGGTGATGGTTTAAATGTCAACTTTGCTAACTGTTTCATTCCTCATGCTGTAAAATTTACTGGGAGTGATATCTCACTTTGATGCCACAAGTGGGAGGCATTTGGGAGAGTGCCACTCCTCCTATTTTTCCACTGAGCATCAGCCAAGGCTAAGAAACTTAGTGGAGCTCAGGGGCACAGTAAAAACCCACTGAAGGAGGTAAGGATGTGACTTCTCTGCTGCTTGGAGTGGATTCCTGGTTTGCCATGAACATCTGAGGTGACTTCTGTGAGTAGAGGATTATTGGCAGTGTGGCTTGGAAGAGGCTCCACTCTTCCTCATTCAAGTTCTTCCTTGAATATTGTGTAACAACAGAGATTTTTCTGTTGGTGCAGGATAAACCCTGAATGAGCCAGAGGACATCCTTGGGGTAAAGAAATTAATGTGTTGGGATGAGCTCTAAATGGAGAGTGGGAGCAGGGAAAGGAATGGGGCTGGGGAAGGGAATGGAGAATCCCTGAGGGAGCTGGGCAGGGGCTCACCTGGAGCAAAGGAGGATCCCCAGGGATCTTTTCCCTCTCTGGAATTCCCTGCCAGGAGGGCACAGCCAGAGGGGATGGGGCTGTGCTCCAGGGAACAGGGACAGGAGCAGAGGGAACGGCCTCAGGCTGGGCCAGGGCAGCTCAGGGTGGAAATTAGGAGAAAACTTCTCGTGGAAAGGGTTGTAAAGCTTTGGAATAGCCCAGGGAGGTGTTGGAGTCCCCATCCCTGGGTGGGTTGAAGCTTGAGGACGTGGTTGGTGGCTGGATTTGATGATCTTGGAGGAATTCTCCAACTTTAACAATTCCACAATTCTGTGGCACCTGGTTCCTGTGGGTGATGCTTGTTCAAATCCAGGATTTTGGCCTTTTAACCCCTCCCAGAGCTGACAGCATTGGTTTTCACACTGATGAGCCAAGGGACAGCCTGTTTGTGGTGCCTGTGTGGAGCAGTCACCAGAAGATCACTCTTACATAAATGTTCCTCTTTCAAAGAAAACCTTTCATTTCCAAATATCTTTTAACTTGTGGCACAAAAAATCTCATTGAATTTTCTACCACTGGTTTTGGAAACAAAACATGCAGATGCCTGGGTAATAGGGAGATGATGCTTGTTACTTCAAATTACTTCAAAATAACAGGAAAGTGTATTTTAAAAAATAGGAAAGAAAGGAAAAAAGAAATATTGCCTTCTCTGGTAGAAGTCTCTACAAATATCCAGGCATCAATCTTTATTTCAGCAGATTCAATGGATGTGGCAGGAAGAGTTATTATATAGCATAGTCCTCCTTTTATTAAAAATAAACTGGGCTAGGGTTTTTCATAGTTTCTTGTGGAGATGCTACAGATTGTTTATGCTGCATCAAGCTAAGAAAACTTTTTATTGGAAGTGGTGTTTCCAAAACATAAACAAAACAACTTTCTGCATGTTTTTAGAGTTCAGCCTGACACGTAGCACAGCTCAAAGATGCGGTTTCACATGGTTTTAGCAATGGTTTGTGGGCAAAGTTTTATTGTCAGGTCTGGCTGGTGAATTTAATTCTGCATGATTAGCAAAACCCACGTTCCTCTCTCACTGAGGCTGAAGTGAATCTTGAGCAACTCCACTGTAATCAATACTCGACTTTAGCTGTGTTATTTTCCCTGACAGCACGGCTGCATTTCTATTATCTGTCAAAGGCAGCATTGCAGGATTCAAATAGGAGTGGGTTTTGCAAGGCTTCAGTTGTGGTTTTCTCCTGAAATCTTGGCAGAGAAGCCTTTGAGGGCTCTGTGCAAGAAAAGAAAAATCAAAGTGCGGATTTTTTATCGGTGGATGAGAAGGTGGACAAGAGCTGGTCATGTTCACTCAGAGCCCCCTGGGCAGCAGGAAAGGGGAATTGTGTGCCCAGGTGAGCCCCACCTGCAGAGCCCAGCCCAGGAGGGACCTGGAGCTGCTGGGGAATCCAGAGGAGGCACCAAATGCTCAGGGGATGGAGCAGCTGTGCTGGGACACCTGGGGGGCTCACCTGGACAGGGGAAGGTTGGGGTGAGCTCAGAGTGGCCCCACAGCACCTGAAGGAGCCACAGGAGAGCTGGAGAGGAGCTGGGGACAGGGGATGGAGGGACAGGACAGAGGGAATGGCTCCCAGTGCCAGAGGGTAGGGCTGGATGGGAGATTGGGAATTGGGAATTCCTGACTGGGATGGGATTCCCAGAGCAGCTGGGGCTGCCCCTGGATCCCTGGCAGTGCCCAAGGCCAGGCTGGACATTGGGGCTGGAGCACCTGGGACAGTGGGAGGTGTCCCTGCCATGTCCCTGCCATCACTGGGTGGGATTTGAGGTCCTTTCCAACCCAAACCATCCTGGGATTGTTCAAACCCCTGCAGTGCTGGTTCCCCTCAAGCCCTGCACGTTGCTCCCATCACACATTTCATAGTCAGGGCTCTCCAGGCTGCTCTTCCAGACCCGTGTCAGTAAAACTCTGCTGTGGTTCAGTTCTGTCCCTCCAGGAGAGCTGCAGGAGGGATTCCTGTTACACACACCCAGCTGTGTCTGTGCTCACACCCCTCTGTTCCATCCCAAAGCACCTCTGTGGCTTTAAATTGCTCCCAGCATTATCTGTGCATCTAAATTTTTCTTTTTGAGGACCACAGAAATGAGGGAGGAAACCCAAGATGAAGAGTTGCAACATTGAAAACACCCACTAATTCTGGGACATAATAGAAACATAATCCATGTCATTATGCAGCCCATTTTCCCATCCTTACAGCAAGGATTTGCAATGGAAAAATGCTCCACTGCATTAATCTGCCTCTGGCAGGGGCAGTGGAAAGGTTCCACTCCTGGCCTGAATTACTCCTGGCATTGGTGGAGTCACACCAGGCACTGTTCCTGTGGCACAGCACAGGGCAGGGAGTCAGGAGAGGATTTGTTTTCTGGGAATTTTCTCGAGGAGATGATGCTGCATAGACAAATTCTCCCACTCCTCTTTGGTGGAATCATTTTTCATCACTATTAGAGCTCTGCATCTTCCAGACCAGAAAGAGAGAGTCATATTTGTGGTATTTTCAAGTGGGTGTCTGCACAAGTTATATTATCTAATACAGTTTCTTGTTATTTTTGCTGTTTTAAAATATCAGCACTGTAAAATGTGATCAGTGGGCTCTTCTAACATGTCTTGATTTAGGAGCCAGCCCTGAGGGTTACAGACACAGCCCAGCTGAGCAGCAAAGCTTGGTGTTGTGCACCCTGAAACTGGGCTTGTGCTGTTCAGACAGAGCCCTGTCCATGTTAATGTGCAAGGGTTGGAAACATCAGGTCAGTGCCATGGGTTGTGATGGTGCTCACAGGGGTTCTTGGATGAGGGAAGAGACGAGGATCTGACTCCATGTTTCACAAGGCTGATTTATTATTTTATGATATATATTACATTAAAACTATACTAAAAGAATAGAAGAAAAGGTTTCATCAGAAGGCTAGCTAAAAATAAAGTACCAAAGAATGATAACAAAGGTTTGTGGTTCTCTGTCCGAGCCAGCTGACTGATTGGCCATGAATTAGAAACAACCCCATGAGACCAATCCCAGATGCACCTGTTGTATTCCACAGCAGCAGATAACCATTGTTTGCATTTTGTTCCTGAGGCCTCCCAGCTTCTCAGGAGGAAAAAATCCTAAGGAAAGGATTTTCCATAAAAGATGTCTGTGACAATGAGTCACCGCCCAGCAGGAATCATGGAATGGTTTGGGTTGCAGGGACCCCAAATCCCCCCAGTGCCACCCCAGCCATGGCAGGGACACCTCCCACTGTCCCAGGTGCTCCAGCCCCAATGTCCAGCCTGGCCTTGGGCACTGCCAGGGATCCAGGGGCAGCCACAGCTGCTCTGGGCACCTGTGCCAGGGCTGCCCACCCTGCCAGGGAACAATTCCCAATTCCCAATCTCCCATCCATCCCTGCCCTCTGGCACTGGGAGCCATTCCCTGTGTCCTGTCCCTCCATCCCTGTCCCCAGTCCCTCTGCAGCTCTCCTGGAGCCCCTTCAGGCCCTGCCAGGGGCTCTGAGCTCTCCCTGGAGCTGCTCCTGTCCAGGTGAGCCCCCCCAGGTGTCCCAGCCTGGCTCCAGAGGGGCTCCAGCCCTTGGAGGATCTCTGTGACCTCCTCTGGGTTTGCTGCAGCTGCTCCAGGTCCTCACTTTGAGGAGCCCAGAGCTGGACACAGTTCTCCAGGAATTGAAGGAGAATTCTCCAGGACTCTCTCAAGGAGAGAGGGGACAATCCCCCCCTGAGCTGTTGGTGACACTCCCTGTGATGTTCCTGGGATGCTGGTTTTGCTGTTGGGTGGCTGTTCCCAGCTCCAGCAGCAGTTCCTGCTCTTCCCTGGCCACTTTGGCTCACACATTTCAGTGAAACCCAGAGGTCTCACCCTGCCAGTGCCCGTGCTAATTATGGCTGTTCTTAAAATGCCTCCCGTAATTCCTTCTATAAAAAGAATTTAAGGCTTGGTAGGACAAAGCCCAGTAAATCACCCTGGAGCTCAGGGCTGGGAGGGAATGTGTGTCCTTAACCCCCAGGTGCTGCTGCAGTGCTCGTCCCTGCAATGCCAGGGATTTTCAGGGAAATGGCAAATGCTCCTCAGCACCCCATGCTGGGAGGGAAAGAGTTAAATTCTAAAACCTTACCCTGTAACTGTAAATGCCATTTTTCTTTCTTCACAAATGTAACCTTTTAACATTTATTTTTAGCTTTTACATTAATATATGTAAAAATATTAAAAGCTCTTGTATATTACATTAAAAACTTATGTCAGCTGCCCTGCTTTTTCCTATTTATTAAAACTTTTCAAGCAGTGAAAACATTTTACTTGTTAATGAGGGGAAGAAGGAAAATTAATGACATAGAGCTCGGATCTTCCAAGATGTCTCCTTTTAACCATGCAAAACCAGCTCTTTTCCCACACTATGTAGTTTAATTTCTGTGTTAGGGTTCAGTAAGCAAATGCAAATAGATTTAATGATTTGCATCAGTAGATCACTTCTCAGTTTAATATCCTCTGATATTTTGGTCAAGGACTTTTTCTTTGGAAGGCTACTGCTGTTTTGTGGAGGAAAAATATTAATAATGGTGGCTTTGTGAGGTTCAAGTAAAGCAGGGAAAATGTATAACTTATTCAAAAGCAGCATCTCCCATTATCTTCTCACTAAGATCATGCAGTGGAAAAAGTTATCAGGGAAAAGACACTTAAGAAATAATTGTGAATTGCAGATGATATTAAACATTTAGTGCTGCTTTCCATCCCACATCTCATTTTCTGTCAGAGTGTTCAGAGGCTGATCAGATTGGCAGTGGTGAGAGGTGCCTCTCCCTGGGATGGGGAGTTGTCTTCTCCCCACCAGGAATAAACAGGAGCTGTTCCACCACTCCAGGCTTGGGGTGGCTTCATTGGAGCCTGCAGTGTTTGCCTTACTTAAATCCAACTTCCCAAAATTCCTTAAAATGCCTGTTCATTAAATGAAAATAGTTCCAAGGATGGATCTCTTGCAGATCGACCCCACCAGCTCGTCTTTGCTGGTTCTCACTGATTCTGGGTAAGAAATAAATTCCTGTTGGCTTTTGAGAAATTTAAACCTGTTTAGTGCACATAAATTCTTCAAGTGATAAATACTCATTATTGCCTCGTTGCTTACTGAAATGGGCACTTGTGGTGACAAAAACTTTCTGATTGCTTCTGAATTTCTGAATAACTGTTGTGGTCAGCTGAGCAAGTGAGGTTTGGAGCATTTCTCAATTTATTTGGTTAATTGTGACCTTTGAGAGGCTTATTGCTATAGGCTGCTGATATATGTAAATTGTCCCTTGCACTAATAGATTTCTCAATCGTGTTTTATTTTCCTGTTATTATCATCATAATAATGTAGATAGAGACACGAAGTCAGAATTGTCTGCAGGCTGTGGCAGAGGACTTTCCTCCTGCCAGCTCAGAGCAAGAAATAATGAGATTAAGTTAGAAACTTTGTCCTTTAGGTTCCCAGTCAGTTGTTTTCCTGTCATTTGTTTTTGCTGTGCGTTATTGATGCCCGTCCCCCTGGCTCTGTCATGCCACAGTTGGGTTTTGCTTGTGCTCAGGTGATGATGATGAACAGCCTCTCCGAGTGCCCTGCTGCTGGCGATGCTCCATCAGTGTCACAGCCCGCCAGGGTGCAGGGCTTTATTGTTCCAGAGGTGCTCCCGTGCAGCTGCTGCTCCCACGTGTGCACACACACGCAGATGGCAGCGTGGGCAGGCTGGGCAGGGCTGCCAGCGTGGCTCCTGGGCTCAGCAGTGGTGCCCGGTGCTCCCTGGCAGAGCTTTAGGTGGGAAAATGCTGACTGCTTTCTGCTCTGGGTGGAAAGCTGTCCGGTTTTCGGCTGTTTGGAGGGCCTGGAAAGGCCCGGGGTGGCCTTGGGGCAGCCCGCGTATCAAAGGACGAGAAGAGGCTTCAGTTCTTCTTTCGGTCTCTGTGTTTATTAATTGTTTATCTAAAAGATTTTCTCTCGGCCCGACAGAGCTCTGCTCAGCAGCCAGCCATGAACACACTGTGCTGCCCTCCGGGCAGTCACCCATCTTTATACCCAAAGTTACGTGTACAATATTTATCATTTTTCCCCAATACCTTTTTCCCTTATTGCCCAGTGCACTTTAGTAATGACCAATCTCAAAGTGCCACCATCACCACAGAAGATGGAGGAGAAGAAGAAGAAGGACAGGACAGGCCCCAATTCCTCCATCTTACTTCTCTAAACCCCCCTGTACAGAAATCCTAAACCCTGTGTCTCACCCTCTAATTAACCAATCCCTTCACCATTCACCCCGGTGAAACCCTCCTATCCTCATACAGGTGTCGTCTCCTGTGTAGGATCAAAGTCCAGCCACCAGACACTTCTGGCAACATTCCAGGACTCCCGAGCCCCCCAAGGGTGGTCTCGGTGGCTCGGCACCTCAGTCCTGAGGTGCTGAGATCCCACAGAAAGCCTGTCCAGAATTGGAGGTAAAACATTCAAAAGGGTGAGGTTTTTCCACATTCATGCACCCACACGAGTAAAGGTCTTGATATGTTTCAGGACCAAGCTGGTATTCTGCCTACCTTAGGAAAATTTAGAATCTACAGGTTGTCCATCCAGATTATCTGGGCAATAAACTGACATTCCAAGTCTTTTATTTCACACATTGAAATCGCTGAAAGGACTTGAAAGTTCCCTTGAAGACAGATGCTCTTTTAGACATTCCTGCTCCAGTCGGAAATGTCTGGGTTGTTCCTAAGAGTGGGGTCAGGGTTATATCCCAGGAGAATGAGTCTCCCTGGAAGAGTGGTGGTTCCTGGGTGAGAGCATCAGAGCATTCCTGGTGCTGCCTAGGAACCCTCATGGCCAAGAGGCCTCTGCATTTATTGCTGTGTGAAGCATCATGGAGGGACACCGGGGTTTTCACCAGGCAGAGCTCCTGGGGTTCAGGATGCTGTAGGAAACCATGGAATCACCATCCCTGAAAGTGTTCCAGAACCACAAGGACATGGTTTAAAGGTGGACATGGTGGTGCTGATTGATGGTTGGACGTGATGTTCTTAAAGGTCTTTTCCAGCCTTAACAATTCTGTGGTTCTTCGATTTATCAATATATGAAATACAACTGTGCTGACCAAAAACTTCCAGCTGGATAACTCCACCAAATATCCTGGAGTGTAGATGGCTGGATAAGTGGACAAAGGAAGATGGAAAATATTTCCTGCTATATTTTTTAAGCTCTTCAAGTTCAATGATCTGACTTGGGGGAGGAGTTGTGGAAAGTTTAAACGCTGTATGAAACTTGGCCATAAATATAAATCAGCTCCTATTAAGGCAATTTGAGCTGTAATACCTCAATAATTTGCAAGTAGTCATTCTTCACGCTCCTGAATGTTCTTCACCTCTGAGAAGAGTTTGTTCTAATTTTAAATGGACACCTGAAGAATATAGAAAATGTCTTTCTGTTTGTACCTCTGAAATTCCAGAGTCCACACTGACCTGATCATTGCACCATGGACTGTCTTGGCTCTCTACACCTCTACCTGAATTCTTTGAAACAGCCTGGTTTTCTTTAATTTCTTCTGCTCATGCTAGCAGGGATAACAAACCAAGGTGGGTGGAGTTGTTTGTGGGATTTTTATTGATTCCTTGAATATTTTGGTTGGTTTTTCTGCCTTTGCTGCCGTGGTTGTGTTAAAGCAGATCCCGTTTTCCTGTCGGTCATGGTTGGGATCACCTCTCAGCTCCTGCAGGTCAGAAGTTCTCTGCAGGCTGGGTAATATTGCTTGTGACTCTGAGCTTGTCCAGATGCTCCTCATTGATGCAGAAATCCTCTGGGCTTTGAGATTTATGTCCCAGTGTGGAACAGAGGATATCCTCAGGGTTGGGATAGCGTGTCCCGCTTCCTGCCCGTTCTGGGAAATACGTCTTGGAATTCTTTCTCGTAGGACCTGCAGCAAAACAAAAGCAGACAGGAACAAGAAAAACCTTCCTGGTAGGTGTGGTTGCCAGGGCATGCAGGTAATTTGAAAATGAACAAGGAATCTGTTGTCTGAACTGAGGATAAATCACAGTGAAAAGATGTCAAGTGGCCAAAAAAAAAAAAACCCAGGTATAACAAAGCTGAAGGCAAACAAAAATGCACATTCTTGATAAGACTTTTTATTTGCTGGTAGTTCACATCTGGGATGAGGCAGACTGAGCTTCCCTCTGATGTGGATCTAGAATATTGAATTCTTTTACAGGCTAAAAAATTGCCTGTACAGTAAAATTTCACAGTTTGAAAGCAGTGTCACTCAAACACTCACTTTTAGGGATTTTTAGTACTGAAGATTTGCTGGTTTTTTATTGCTGTTTGATATTTTGTAACTTGTACTGGAGTGGCAACAAAGGGCTGCTTTGAGTTGGCTTTAGCATCTGGATCACTAAAGGTATTGCTGAATTATATAATTTATTTGTTGTATATATTCCAAAAGCTTGCTGCATCTTAATTCTTAGTTTTGTGGAACTCTTGAAAAGAGCCATCAGAATGAGCATGTATTTATTAATTTATTACATATTAGCATTGCAGAAAGAATGAAATAAATCCTATTGATTCTTCCTCTTCTTTGCACTACCTTTTTGCTTTGTCTGCATTCACGTTGTAACTTTGTCTTCACTCCATCCATTTCTTTCAGGTCTATCACTTGTTATCAAAATTCCATAGTAATTAGGATGATTTGTGGCCAAGGGAGCTCTAACTCACACAACTGCAGGCTCTGGCAGAGTGGCCCTGGCAGAATTGGAAGGTCTGCTTTGTTTTGGGCTGCAGAAGACACATCTGTGAGCATTAACTGGGAAATACCTTTTTATTCACCCAGCACTTCTAAACTGGGACTCTTGTTAAGGAATGCCTTCCCATCTCGAGTGAACATGACTCATTATTTCAGTGCATTTTTCCTGCTTTTCAGAGGTGATTCTTTTCTCTGGCAACTTCTGAATGTTCAACCATGTAAAGTTGTGAAATGTTGTTTGTTGTGCTGAGAAAACACCCATCCTTCTCCTGGTGTGAAGGCATTTCTGGAGCCTGAAAGGAGAAGGAAATATTTTTTCTTTTGGAATAGGAGTAAAATTGATTCCAGAAAAAAATTAATATTTTTGGAGGAGTTTATTTTTCAAGCCATAGATATTGATGTAATGCATGGCTGGAGACCTCCAGTCATGGAGCAGCTTTCAGGTCTCCAGTAGTGGAACAGTTAAATTTTGCCACAGCTGACCTCACAAAAATCCCTGAGCTCCAAGGGGAGGTTGAAATCCATCCAATGTCCTTTAGCTTTGTTCTGGAAAACCTCATTTAGGGTGAAGCCCTCTTTGGTTTGCAAGGGCTGAAGCAGCACAAACGCTGCTCTGTTTGCAAGATACAATATTTAGCCATAATGCAGATGCCTTCCCTCGTAATGGATGTGAATGGACCTCACATGAATGCCAATGAATGTGTAGAGAAAAATTAAGCTGCCATTTGCTGCTGTTATTGAATGTTTTACAACAGAATTGCTGCCAGTTGTGTGAGGTCTTAAGTGTTTGACATCAGCTCCAATGCTGCCAGAGCATGGATTTGGATCTTTGTGTACCAAGAAAAACTTTCCCATCTTTATTGTCTTAAAATAACTTCAAGGGTAAGAAACTGCCTGGAGCTTGTGGCTTCAGAGTTTAGGAATGTTAGTGTGTAATGATGAGGGGAAAGAGTTGGTGGCAGGGTTTTTAAAAGGCATAAAATTATAGCCAGTTGTGTTAATGAGTGTCCTTGCTGAAGATTTAAGCTCATATGCTTTGTAGTGTTTTTCTCATGTAACTAAACACATTTTAACTAAACACATTCCAGTGTGTTTTGTTTGAGCTGCTTTTGTTCAGGCATCGCAGAATCAGAATCCCAGGTTGATTTGGGTTGGAGGGGACCCCAAACCCACCCAGTGACAGGGACACCTCCCACTGTCCCAGGTGCTCCAGCCCCAATGTCCAGCCTGGCCTTGGGCACTGCCAGGGATCCAGGGGCAGCCACAGCTGCTCTGGGCACCTGTGCCAGGGCTGCCCACCCTGCCAGGGAACAATTTCTTCCCAGTCTCTAATCCAAGCCCACCCTCTGTCAGTTCAGGACCTGAGTTGTGCTTGGAAGCTCCAGGGTTTGTTCTGAGGAGCAGTGAGTGGGGCAGAAATGGCACAGGAGCCCTGGGAGATGCAGCAGCAGCAGCAGCAGCACATCTCCATGGGCAGGACAGTCCAACCAGGTGCCACACAGGCTGTGGTGTCTGCATCAGACCTGTGTGGGATTTCCTTGGAGCAGTGTGAGCATCCCTGTCTGCCTCTGTCCCTGGAGCTGTGGCTGTAGTGACAGGCTGGTGGTGTCTGTGGTCAGCCTTCATCTCTCATCTTCCTCAGGTGCTGGAGAGGACCAGGGGGGCACTGCAGGGCAGCTGAAACAAATCCCAGGGAGAGGGGAGTGGTGTGGCATTGCAGGGAAGGAGCAGTGACAGCAGTGATCTGTCACCGTGAGCTGGAATCCAGCCCTGGCTCCTTTGGGCTGGGCTGGGACGGTGGGTGGGTGGCAGGTGGTGGCACTCCTGGAGGAGAGGGGACATGGAGAGTCCTGTCCTGTCCTGTCCTCTGCAGGGAGTGGCCCCTCACCTGAGCACTGCCACGTGCGATGCTCGTGTGGCGTTCACGCTGGGTTTGCTCACTCAGCACTGATGTTTGGCATCCTGTCACAGACATTTCTTCATAGAAATCCTTTCTTTGAGATTTCTCCTTCTTCTGAGAAGCAAAAAGCCCCAGAAGAAGAATGTAAACAATTGTTATCAGCTGTTGTGAAATGTAGCAGGTGTCCCTGTGATTGGCTCATCTTCCTTGTGTACCATTAAAGGCCAATCACAGGAGCAGCTCAGGGACAGATTCCCTGAGCAAAGAACTTTGTTTTTCATTCTTTCTATTCTATTCTTAGCATAGCTGCTCTCTGCAACCTCTCTTCTTATTCTTTTTAGTATAGTTATAATCTATTATATATCTTATATGAATAAATCAGCCTTCTGATCAAGAAACAAGATTCTTGTCCTTCTCTCACCACAGTGACCGTCTAAAGTCGCTGTAATAGCATCCTGGGGTGGCAGTAAGTGAGCAGTTAATGTGTGACACCACAGGAACAGGGAGATGAGTGCAAAACACCTCAAAGAAATGGGGCCTGTGTTCACCTGCGACAGCTCTCTGGTGTGTAGTGGATGCAAAAGTGGGATTAGCTTCATCACATTGGTGCCTTCCCCAAAATCCTTGTGCTGGCACTGCACAGGGCTGGTTTTCCCAAATGGAAAAGGGGATTTTTAGGGCACGGAGCTGCACATGGCCATGCTGGGAATGAGTCCCTGTAGCTCCCAGGCTGTGTGGCTAAAATGTCCCTGTGCTCCTGGAAGTTTCAAGCAGTGCAGCAGGATGAACACCCCCTCCGTGTACAGTAGGACCTGTTTTTGTGAGTATTCTGAACTTTTCTCTCCATATTTACAGCTTTGTGCTTGAAAGAGGGTTGAATATTGACCTAATTTGTCTTTTGAAAGGACACAGAGTTTTACTGGAATACTTATGCTATTGGAGTAGACAAATGCAGGTACTATTCCTTTGGTGGCCGCTGCAGAAGGTTGATGTGCTCTAAGATTTACTGTGCATCACCTTAGCCATCATTCCCATAAGTATTAATTTTAACTCCACTAATAAGAAACTGAACAAAAGTGGAATTATGAGTTCAGTAGTATTCTATGAAAGGTCAGTTGTTAAAAAGGCAGAGTCTGACATTCTGTGAAAAAGGTGCCTTCATTAATCATCCTGATAGGATAGCATAGGATATTCTTGACCAATACCCACCATCCTGGCTGTGCAATGTGCTGAATTCCATCTAGAAAAACAAGGATTAGGTGAAGAAATGCACAGTGACCATTTTTTACTACTGTAACATTACTATTTCTTTATTCAAAGTATAGAAAAATTAATGGAGATGCTTTCATTCGGCAGACTGTCGCAATTTTAAAAGTTTGTTAATTTTATAGAATCACACATTGTTATGGGAGTAATATTTAAATACACAATCTGTAGGAATATAAATGCAGTAATACCAAACACCAATATTAATGTAATTTATAAAGTATTTATGACCTCTTAGAAGAATTTTCTTATTATGTTGTTTAAATATGCAGTTTTGCTGCACAATAATTCATCTCTGTAAATCCTGAACGATTACTTCTCTGTGAACCCAGCAGTTTTAATTGCCAAGTAAAATGTTTTCCTGGGTGAAATTATTATATTGAATTGTTTGTGTGTTTTTTCCTTGTCCACCACAGTGATGGCAATTTGAAAGTTAATACAAATTATATAAATTATTAAGCACAGGCCTAGTGGAACATTAATCAGGAGAACATCTTTATTGTGACCGTTCCTGACAGATTATGTTCACCATGATGCCCATTAATGCACTGCATTGTGAGAGCCCATGTCCATTACAGAATCCCCTTTGTTACCAGTGTCAGGTCTAATTCAGGGCAGCAAATCTCAGGCCAGGTTGAATATCTTTTGGATATTTGATGGAAAAATGATGTTTTGGAAGCGAGGGGCCTCACCTGTTTAATTCTCTCCAAGTTGTTAGCCTGTGTAGCAGACACTGTAAAATGCAAAGTCTGCAGTAGTCTTTTTCCCTTTAATGTCATAATTTTGCATAATGGCTGTTTGTGCTACATTGACTAAGTCCATGGATTGCTTAACATAAGTGATTACATTTTCCTTTGATTATAAACTCCCTCCATTAGAACTACTGTACAAAAACTTGTAAATGATTTGTTGTTCAAGCTTTCTACTTCATTAGCTCCAACCCACACTCTACAAGAGTCGTTGTCTAAGAGTTACTAATATTTGTAATGAGCTGTATAATATGGGCCCTTTCACTAAATTTAAAAACAGATGGTATCTGTTAACAACAGTTTATCATGCAAATTGAACCCTGGCAAAAACTCCTCTCAGTGGTTGCGTTGCTGTAGGCCAAATCCTGGTGTCTTGGTTGGGTTTTTGATGAAATAGCAAGAAGGAATAATTGTTGTTTTCCACACTTGTGACAGATGCAAACTAACCATGGTCAGAAGTCCCTGAGAAGTCAAAACTCTGGATTTTTCCTCTGGTGGAAGATTTAAGTTCCCTTTCATGCCTTTAACATGTGCTTTAAGATTTACTTTCAAAATTCACAATTTTTGCACATCTTGGCCAGTTTTAGGTCTCTGTACCTGTAATTTCTCTCATTTAAGCCACTGAGCTGCTGTGAAGGAGAATTTCCCTTTTGTGAGGGCTTGCACATATTGATCTCAACAAGTGGAAAGATCAGAGCATGTAATACACACATTTTTCTGCAAACTTTGAAAACAAGAGGAAAATTGTCTCACATTACGCCAGCAGTTCTGAAATTATACCATCAAAAGAATCCTCCTGCATGGTGTGTTTGCTGCTAATCCTGATGGAGGAAGACTTCAAATTTAAATAGAGTGAGGAGTCTGTTTGTAAATATATTCTTGTAATACCAATTTTCACCCTCAAAAACTAAAAAATTTGGATTTTTTTTTTTTTTTTAGTGTGAGGCATTCTGAGTGCTTCCACTTCTGTTTTGGAAGAATACAGGGTCAGTCTTGTCTTTGTGTGCTGCAATTAATGCTAAGAAATGGCAAAATCTGATCTCTTGGCCTCAGTGTTCTGTAGTTTCTCATTGCTGTTGGTAAACAGTAATTCCCAGGATTATCTCACTTTTCCCACTGCCCATCCCATCCATTTGGAAAGAGGCATTTTGCCTGATCAGCCCCTTTCCTGCATTCCCAGCCCTTTTTCCTCTGGAAGGGCAGGGAAGGATGTGAGATGTGACAGCAGCCAGGGAAAATAGAAGGCACTTTTTAATTTTGTCAAAGGAAATGCTGGAAATTCCCAGCCAGGAGAGTCCATTAAAGCCAGGACTGTTCCCATATGGAGAGGAGCATGGCAGGTGAGCAGAGGAGGAATTTTTGTAGACCAAGCCTGGTGTGGGTTGGAGGTGATGCCAGGGAAGATGCTCTGAAGAGAGGAATCACTTTATCAATTTATTCTTGAGCTGATCTTTCTATTATAGCAGAATCTCAGGTGAATAACCATCCAAGCTGGACACTTGTCATTAAATAGCACAAAAATCACCTTATTGATAAGTTCTGGACACGCAGTTCCAGGATAAGGGAATTTATTTGGTGGCACATGTTGGTCCACATGTGCTGAAATAAACACCTGTAGAGGCACAGCCATTCCTGTGGGAAGGATTTAAACCTACAGCCCCTTGTCCCTAAGACTGGCTTAGGTAAACCTGAGGCTCATAATGGCTTGAGCTCATTACTAAATTATGGTTATTTAGTGGCTTATTTAATAATTTGTGGTCCAAATCAATTGTCAAGCTCATGGTGCACCTGAAAAGGTGCCACACTCTGCAGAGGTGGTGGGAACTCTTCAAGTCCTCCATTTATGTGGTTTGTTCAGCTCCAGGGATGGCTACTCTGACCCTTGGAATGTCCTTCCTCTGTCTCATCCACCTAAACGTGTGATTTGTCTCCGCTTTTTTGCTTTATGCTGCGTTTTAGTCCTTTTTGGTTGGCTTACGTCTCCTTCCTGCCCTTCTGGAGAAGGGCTGAGGTGGACATGGCTGATTTATACCCATCACCTATAAATCAGAAGGTTTGAGACCCTTGGAGGAGGGGTGAGACGCCTAAAACAGTGTTAGTGAAATTAAATGGTTAATTTTGGACCTGCAGAACAGCTAGGGCAGCCCTTGCCTTGCGGGCACTGTAATTTGGAAGATATTTTGCATCTCTTTGTGTTCCCCTCGCCCTTTTTGCTGAAATAAACACAAAATAGGTGCCGTGGTGGGTGCTGTGCTCCTCCTGTGCCCCCCAAAAGTGGAGGGGCATCTCTGCTGTGGAGAGGGGGCCAGGCCCAAGCTCCCTGCTGTAAAAGCAGGGCACCAGGCAAGCCTATTCCGTGAATAAAAATGGGAAATGCATTGAAGTCGAGATACAGTATCTTTGTAGTAATAAAAGCAGTAGTACAGATTTACTGGGGAAGGAGTTTTAACTGTAATACTGTGGAATAGTGGGTTATTTTGTGTTCAAGAGCTACATTTATCACAAAAATGATGATATACAAATCACTTCCATATCACAAAATGTTCTTGGTCAAAATTGGCTTGAGGCAAGTGATATCTTCGAGTAAACAGTATATGAAGACCATATCTTAAAATGATAGATCACCTAATTTTGTTCTGACAGAGGTTTTTGCTGCAACAAACATCTGTCACTGAAATACCAATTCAGAGATATGGAAGCCAAATTGTGGAGGTTTTCCAGTGTTTGTCGCTCCTAACTTAGGAACGCCACTGTTAGTCCTGCAGATATTTGGAGATAGGAGGCAGCTCGTGGGTTTAACACCTTCAAGTGTTTAGTTAAGTGTTTTAAGAGGTGGAAGGGTCTTTAAATGCAGATTAGCAACTTGGGAAGGGCTTTGGACCTGTGGGAGAGAAGGGAGTGTTAATGCAAAGGGTGTGAGTCCCAAACACATCTGACCTGCCCTGTGAAACCAAATTTCTGACCCTGCTCTATACCTGAATGTAAAATAATCATCAAAAATTGAAATTTTGTCTCAAGCATTTAGAGACGTGATTAAATTTTATTTGGAGGAGAGATGTGAAGGATTTTAATGCAGTAAAAATATAAATATCTACTGAAATACTTCTGTTTCAGTGGAAGCTATTTGTTTGTGTCTAGTTAGCAGCTAAAAAAACTAAACAAAAATTGCAAATCACTACTGAAATGAGTTTTTAAGTCTACTTTGTGTTGACTCGTGGTAGGAAAATGAAATTTGGCTCTAAACTGTCACCATTCTGTGATATTTTGCAGACAGGATGAAATGGCAAATACCAGGTCCTTGGAGGAGGAAAGCACTTACTGGTCATGTCAGAAATCCTTCCAAGTTTATTATTATTATTATACATCCCATATTTTATTCTAATTACTTTCAACTCCATTGATGTTCCTTTAACTCTCTGTTAACAAGAACATCCCTACCTCTGCACTTGCTTGGGTCTCATTTAAATACCTATAAATACAATATAAATATGCAAATACATCATTTTGATATATTTTTTTTCAAATTTTTAGTCCTTTTAAATGGTGCTGTGATCTGATCCAACGTCGAAAGGATCTGCAAGAGCTGTGTTTGCTCCTCAAATACACATTTTAAGTTATTCATATTTCTCAAAGTAAAGCTGTGTTTAAGTCTCTTTTCTCTGGGTTAACTTCATGTGGAAAATGGAAGCCAAATTTGAGTTTGGCAAACTACAGATAATAAACAAGATAGACCCTAAATTGGAGGGGTTTTTGTGTTATCAGTCTTTATAATTACTTCATGGTTTTGTTGCATGATTTTATATGCACACTTCATGTGCTCGTTTTCAGGGGTGCACTAATCTAAATTAATAAAATAATAATAATAAAAGTTGATAAAATGGTAGTTACCACTCCATGAATTCAAGCTGTTGTAAGAATTACTGCAAGTTTGGGGATGTTAATACTCAAACTACTGGGTTTCACAAGAGCTTGTCCAAAAATTAATGAATTCTCTTGAAATTACTCATCTAAAGCACATTCAAAGGTGAGTTGGCACAGTACAGGAATTAAAAATGCTTCATGTTCCCCTTCAAGAGTATGAAAGTATTAATCCATTTTCCACCACAAAAAAACAAATTAAGGAATGAACAAACAATAATTTTTATTTATTCATTCCTGTACCTTTCTGATCAATCCTGTTTGCTTAATCAACATTGCCAACTGAGTGAATTCAAGTTATTGTGACAGGACTGGTTTGATTTGGCCCAAAATCTGAGGAGCCTTTGCTGGGCAGTGTGGAGGCAGAAAATTCTGTCAAATTCCATGAGGTGCCAGCAGAAGGGGATCAGCTCCAGCCTGTGTGGAAAGGAAGGATAATTCCCATTTCCATGGGAGCTGGGGGCAGATCCTGGGCAGGCAGCCCTGGGAGGGGCGGGGTGGGAATGGGAATAGGAATGGAAATGGAAATGGGGATGGGAATGGAGATGGGAATGGGATGGGATGGGATGGGATGGGATGGATGGGATGGGATGGGATGGGATGGGATGGGATGGATGGGATGGGATGGATGGAGGGATGGGATGGAGGATGGGATGGATGGGATGGGATGGGATGGATGGGATGGGATGGGATGGGATGATGGAGGGATGGGATGGAGGGATGGGATGGATGGGATGGGATGGGATGGGATGGGATGGGATGGGATGGGATGGGATGGGATGGGGGATGGGATGGGATGGGATGATGGGATGGGATGGGATGGGATGATGGGTGGATGGGATGGGGATGGGATGGATGGGATGGGATGGATGGGGTGGGATGGGAATGAATGATGGGGATGGGATATGGGATGGGAATGGAGATGGGAATGGAAAATGAAATGGGGAGGGGATGGGAATAGGGATGGGAATGGGAATGGTCATGTTTTCCTCCTGCTACCATGTGGAGCTGCTTGTGTGAGCAGTCCGTGTTTTTTGAAAACCTGGACTGGTGTCACACGAGCAGCTCCTGGTGCAGAACCAGCAGTGCCGAGCGCGGGTTGTGGGCTGCGGGGAAGGGAGGAAGGGGTTAAAGAATTCATAAAAAATGAAGGATCCTAATATTAAAGTGGGGGGAAAATGTGGGTGAATGACATATTTTTTACACACCTCAACTGTCAACATTTCTAATCAAATCATCCAGCCTTCTTGCTTCTTAAATGATACAAGCAATATTTCCTGTAATAAACACCCCTAAGTCTAATGAGAGGCCCTAAGGCAACTTCAAATGTATGAATTCATTATAATTGAACAACATAATCTGCAGGGCAAAGATTCCTGCTACCCAGTCTTTTAACTTCGCACGGCTTGGGTGTTCTATGAAAAATGTTCTACATTTTGTTTACAATGTATTGCTGCTATTTGAAGTATTGTATGTTCCTGTAGTACATAAGATGGGGACGCATAATGGAGGAAAAATCAAGGAGGCAATCTTTCATTTTGTTCTGGTATGAAAAATTCAAAAGACTGAAAACTCACCCAGAGAAATTTTGCAAGCATATTATTTTCCGATGTTTCGATCAATTTGTCTGTCAACCATGCTGAGAGGTGGAAGGGGCCAGCAAAAGCAATTTAGCTTGTGAGGTCCAAAATAGAAATGTTTTAGGAAACCTTGTCACACATTATTTTTTTATATGAGAACCGCTGTGTTTTTTATTTGCTAGTCATATTATGAAGAGAAATTGGTATCAATCATCTAAATCACCTATGAATATCTGATATAACCGTTACTTTTGTGCATATAAATAAGGCGAAAAAAATATTTAAATGAAGCTTTTAAAGCATAGCAAAACCTTTGGGTAGACAGCAGGCTCCCCACTCAGGTTTTCCCATCTAAAAAATATCCTGTGCTTTTTAATTGATTGTACCCAAGTGACATCATAGTGAATCATCTTGCATATGAACATATTGACCTCTCTGTGCCTTTAATTAAGCTCTGATTGCTGCACGATAAGTTTGCTGTGGATTGATAGGTGTGCCAGCCCATGTTCAAACTCTGCGTGTGTACGGGGCTGGGGAAGGAGCATATGTGCAGGAGGGAGATTAATTCCCTCATTTGGGGCTTCCTATTTGTTTATATGATAAATACGGCTCCTGTCACTCGTGAAATCTTGTCAGTGCAGCTGAAAACTGCAAGTTTAGTGGAAAACAGCAGGTTTGGTTCAGTCTCTTGCCCACTGCACTTTGCTGGCACTGAAATGTGCTGGTTTTGGAGTGATAAAGTTCACCTGGTGTCACCTGTGGGACTGGACGGTGGCTGGGAAGGGGAGGTTTCCACAGGCCCAGGAGGGTGTGTGGCCACTCAGCTGAAAGCAGGATGTTAATAAGGCAAAGACTGAGTGGTTTGGGTGCCCTCACTATTGCAGAAGTGACACTTTTGGGCAAATGCAGGGACAGGCAGCTGTGGGGTTGGTTGTTGAGGGCATTGAGTTGGCCATGAGGAGAGAGAATGGGAATAAAACAGGGTGATGGAGTGCTGAGTAAGAGAGAGGTTTTGGAGGAAGCAACAGAGATGTTTTTGAGGGTTGAAAGGATAACTAGAGTGGTGAAGGAATGGGGCTTTGTCAATATTTGAGATGTATGAACAAATGTAATATAAAATTCTGGTAGAGCAAGTAGGATGGTAGATGAAACTTCAACACTGAGAGTGTGATGGGCTTGGGTTCATCCAGACTCAGCAGTGTCAAGGATGACACTTTTTTAGGGGAAAGACTGTTTCTAAAGGAAAGCTGGAGAACTGCTTCTAATCAGAGGAAGCAACAGGAGATACCTGAGGAAGAGAAAAGGAAGAACAGGAGAACAGCACAGACACATGGTGCGATTTTTGTCACTCTGTTGTCCTGAACAGAGTCAGACTTGATCATGCTGTGGATCCCTTCTAACTCAGGCTGTTCTGTGGTTTGTTTTCTAGTGTTCTGTGAGCAGCAAGCCATGAGTCAGGAGTGTCTCTGGACCAGTTGGGTCAGCAGTGACCCTCACAGAGCAGAATCCCATTATCCTGTTCCTAATGGGAGACAAAGTGACAATCGTGTCTGTTCCTTGCTGACACCCTCTGGCACTCAGGGCTGGTGGTGACACTCTGAACGTGCTCCTTAATGGCTGAGCTTTTCCAGTTGTTTTGTGTCTGGAATCATCTCATCCTGGTTGTTTACAGCCCTTGATGTCTCAATCTCTGTAGCCTTCTGATGTTGATATCCTTTGTCATTTTTCGCTGCCTCTGGAGGAGCCCCCGAATGTCGCTGGCTCCCAGGACCGCGTGGTAGAGACTGCTGAGAAACCACCCAATTATTGCTGTTGCCTTGTGATCAGAGGCTCGTGCTGTTAGGGATGAAGACAGCCCACCTCCTCTGTCGTGCACTTTAGCCTGGGCTTTGATTTTCCCAAGGGCAGGCTTGCTGCAGCTCCCTTTGAGAGGCTGTGCCGTGGCTTGGCAGATCCCTGTCACCCCGCAGCCTCTCCCGGAGTGTCAGCCTGTCATTCCAGGCTCCCTCTTATTTACTTACCTAATTCATGCTCCTTGATCATTGGAGATTGTACATTTTGAAGGATATAAACTGTTTAATTAGCACTTTTACCTCCTGTTGTTTAACATTATGTGCTGCGCGTAGTGTCATGTGAAGCCTGTATGTTTATTTAATTTTCTCTTAGATCAGCTCTCGCAGCTTTGATAATCTTTGCTCTACAAGTTGGAACTTCCCAGAGTAAATGGATCACTCCAAACCAAAGTCCCATGCAAGTGGTGGAGAAAGATGTACAGTATGAGCCAAATAGGATGGGCTTTTGGTTGGGAAAGATTAAATTCAAGATGATTTGTTGGGGAGGGCTGTGTAGTTATTTGTAGTTTGTGTCAGGGGTGGGATTTACAGCTGTTGTGATAAATTTATATTCTTCAAAATAGATAGGCTGTATTTTCCCTATTCCCAACACACGGATGTGAGCATTGCAGTGGGAAACAGATATTTTAGTGCTTTTAATATTCTTTGTATTGTGCTTTAGAACAGTTTTGCTTTTTAGTAGGACATTCCTCTAACAAATCAATACATTTATCTGTAGAACTTCAGTTTTGTAGAATTTTGGTTTTCTTTGTTTGTTTTTTTTAATGTTTCCACTTGTTGTATTAGAAATCTCAGCATCCTGGAATTTCAGAGATTGCTAATGGTCTCTCAGTTTCTGGTAATTTAAGCATCACCTGAAACACCTTTAGGTTTTCCTACCCATATTTAAAGCTGCTGTTGAATCTTGAGAAGGACCTTCACCAGTTTCCTTTTGGACTCAAACTGGTGTTTTGTAAACTTCACTGGTTTTCCTTCATGGGCAAAAATTTAGATGGGATAAAGCCTTTGTGGAAAAACCTTTATTTAAAAAAAATAAAACAAGCCTGTAGCCTAAAAGTGTTTAAGGCCAAGTTGGACACGTGGGATAGTGGAAGGTGCCCCTACCATGGCAGGGCTGGGATGGGATGAGCTTGAAGGTCCCTTCCAACCCAAACCAGTCTGGGCTTCTCTAAACATCTCACAGAGCTACAGAAGTGCTTTCAGAACAACATAGTTTATAAAATTTATTTGGCTAACATTGGGCTCTAGGAACATGAGAGATGTTTGGGTGGAAATGCAAAGCCAATAAACTGAAGGCAGGGATTTGATCTTCACCTCTGTTCTTGTTGCCTTGGGCTGAAAGGCAGATGTGTGAAAGAGCAACTTCAACAGTGATGCAGAAATACATATTAATGGCTCCAAATGTTGAAATTGTTGTGTTCAGGATGGAGCTGCTCAAGGACCTGATTTATCCTTGGCTCAGTTTCCTGCACATTGTATTACCTAGTTTTGGTTCTGCTGTAGCAGGAACTCTTTGGCTTCTGTCAAAGAAGTCTTATCTCCTTTCTCATGACATTTCATGAATATGAAGAGCTAAAATATCAAATGTTTGACAGTTTTTAATTGGAGGAAAACAAAATTGAGCCTTTCTGTCTCCACCGTCTGGCAGGAGGCAGGAAGTTTTCTGCTGGGCATGGCCAGAGAAGAGCTCCATGGAGCTCAAATTTCCGTTTTCCGTGCATGATTTTTTTTTTTTTTGCCTTAGATTTTGTTTTGTTTTTACAAAATATTGGTTTATTGAGAGATGTGTTACCCTCAATTGACATATTGACATTTCCAGGAACTGTGGTTATTGTTTTGAGAAATACAATCCTACACTGACAGATTCCTATCATTATTTGGAACCGTTGCTGAGGGTTAGTGAGACAAGTCTCATAAATAATGAAAGTGAATCATATTGGGGAGAACAGCAGCGAGGAGCAGCACAGGGGAGTGCTGACACCAGGTAATTTTTGCTCACTGTGACATCACGCAGCGCTGGTGTCACACACCATGGTGGGGACAAGGACTCGCAGGGCTGGGTAATTAACTCGTGCCGCTAACTACCTGCCCGAGTCATTAACAGCACAGGGGATAACTGGGCTCACTCTCCTCTCCTCGCAGTACCCCCCAGAGCACCAGGCACAAATGCACAAGTGCAAGAGATGCACTTGAACCTGGAATATTTCTCCCCTAACCTAAATTCTCTCAGCTCGTGGTTTCCCTGACTTTATTATTTGACAGCTGGGAAGAAGTTTCACACTGGACTGCATCTGATTTGCAGTTTTACAGGGAGCAATTGGCAGCCAAGGTAAAAAAAAGGAGAAACAGGGTTGGTTGTGAGGAGTTACATAAGGCAGAGGCTCATCATCCGAACCGGGGCTTGACCTGGATTTGGGACGTGTTTCTCAAGTTGGCAGAGAGCTCTAATTAACCTCCTGTTAGAATCAGGGAAATCATTTCACTTATTCTGAGGTAACAAATTCCTCCCTGCTGTTATTTCTGGAAGCAGGTAAGTTTAATATCAAATGCCCTTTGCATGCCAGAGATGTGTTTCCATTATTATTTCACCTTATTCCTGCAACGCTGGTGTCCCTGTGTGTGCTGTGAAAATGCCAGGCTTGAAGAGAGTCTAACATACATTGCCATAATTATTTTAATGAGAGAGAATGGAGGAGATGCTTCTCTGCCATCTGTCAACAGACAGCAGTCATGGCTCAGGCTGGACTTTATTCCCTTACAAATTGTTCTTCAGTTCTGAATACTGAATTCTCTATTACTTCTTCTAGGTCAACTGCATTTATAATCTTCCCTGGTTCTCTGTGACGTCTACAAATTATGACTCCAAAGCTGCTCATTAATTTTGTGAAGCTCCCAGCGTGTTACCTGCTGCTCCCTGCACTCACCTGCCTGCCCAGCATCACACACACCCTCACTCAGAGGGGACCAATGGGTGCCACAAGCACCTGGGCCACTTCCTAACCTGGAAATCCCATCAGCAGTAAATGCTCCAGGAAACGGTCAGGGTGCTTTGAATTTATTTAATTTATTTCTCACAGGGCTCTTATATTTAAGAAAGAAAAGCCCCTCTAATGCAGTTTGCCGGCAGGTGGTTGGAAAACCTGAGGGAAAGGAGGATTGGCAGTTTTTATATTTTTCCATACAATTATTCTCTGGACTGTTTTTACTGTTACTTTAGTGGCAAGGAATCTGTTTCTTACAGGATTAGTAAAAGTCAACAGTTTTCTCCACCCACAGAGCAGCTGCCTCGATGCTGCTGTGGTGGTGCCAATGTGCCACTTGATTTGTTTAAATGTGATTTGTAAGTAGCCAAAATTAGGACTTTAGAGTAACATTTGATGGCTTTGGCTATGGTTTTGGTTTGCCCTTATTTACATTGTCCTTCAATATTTGCCTCTCATTAATCTCCTCCATTTAAAACATAGACATGGCCTTGATGTGAGCTGTGCTTTAGCTCTGCTCCAAATAATAGGAAATAGCAATAAAACAACTTCTCTTTTTCAATATCTTTTCCTTCACTTCAACTATATGGACCCAGGTATAGGTAAATTGAGAAGAATTTATCATGAAAAGGCCAAAACTTCCAAAATATGTATTCCAAAAGGAATACGACCATTCCCACCTCTATCTTCCATCCTCTACATCAGAGAATCAAGTGGCAGAAATATTGCATAAAAAATATCACAGCTTTCCTTAAATATTTTGGAAAACATTATTTCATATATTCTTTTTGTACCCCGGTTCCTGTTTGGAATGAGGCTGTGATGCTTAAAGTGAACTTGATTTGCATTTGAAGACTTGGTGGTATTGACACATCTCAAAATTCTCACCCAGCCTAAGACCAATTAATATTTCTTTGTAACTTCAGTTTACTGGGTGAAGAATAAAAAATAATATAAAAGAACCAGTGAAGCCAAAGTCTTACTGGTTTGGTTTTTTGCTAAATATACACTGAGTTTTGCAAAGTAAAACTGGAGCTGGAATATTATGGAAAAGAATTATAGAATCCCAGACTGGTTTGTGTTGGAAGGGACCTTAAAACTCATCTTGTTCCAGCTGCCTGCCATGAGCAGAGACATCTTCTACAAGAAGTTAAAATTAAAAGTTTTTAAATTAAAACTTTTTTAAATAGATAAAAACTGTTTTTCAGACTGTTCCGTTTTTTCAATTGCCTTATTTAACTGCAGTTAAAGCTAAAATACAAATTTATTATAAATCCAGATTAGCATGAGCTGCCTTAAGCAATCCTGTTGTGTTTCGCTGCAGTTTGAAAACCAGGCAATAGTGACACCGGTTTGGTTTATTTATTTTTTTTTTTTTAACTCTCTGGTTCTGAACTGTGAATCTTTTTCTCCCTTGCCCTGCTCAGGCACTACAAATCAGCCTTCCCATAGACTGTGTGATATTAATCTCCGTGGGGCGGACACCTCAATGCAGGTGCTATAGCTCTTCCCCTCCTCCAGTTATTTCAGGTTTTAATCTCACTTCCTTTGATTTATTTACTTATGTCATGTGGAATGTGTCTGGCTCCTTGCCCTCTCCCTGCTTCCCCTCCTGTACACCCTGGGTGCCTCCTGGCTGCTCCATTGTTGTGAGCGGCTCCGGCTGCCGCTCCTCGGGACGCGCTTGTTTGCCGTCGTGTTCTGCCGTGATGAATTTCCCGCAGTTTGCTCGCTCTTGTTTAACTTTCTGTCGGATTATTACACAAATTGCTTCTGGTGTTTGCTTCGCTTGAAACCTATGAATCAAAATAGCGGGGCTGGTGCTGCAGGGGGATCCAGGCTGTGCTGCAGCAGGGCTGGGTTGGGGTGGGTTTCCCCAATCGCAGCATCCTCCGCGCCCTGCCTCCTGCACAGGGCTCCTGGGAGCCTGCTTCACGCTGGAAATAACAGATCTCCGTGGAGGAAAGGGCAAAAGGAGGCTTAACGAGACAAATTCATGGGGTTTGTCACTGAACAGCAGAATTTATGGTATTTTGGCCGAGTGGAGGTGTTCGTGCAGGTATTGGTGTGTGTGATGGCATTGGGGGCAAAGTAACCCCTGAGCTGTTGGAACAGGACACAGGGAATGGCTCCCAGTGCCAGAGGGCAGGGCTGGATGGGAGATTGGGAATTGGGAATTGTTCCCTGGCAGGGCTGGATGGGAGATTGGGAATTGGGAATTGTTCCCTGGCAGGGTGGGCAGCCCTGGCACAGGTGCCCAGAGCAGCTGTGGCTGCCCCTGGATCCCTGGCAGTGCCCAAGGCCAGGCTGGACACTGGGGCTGGAGCACCTGGGACAGTGGGAGGGGTCCCTGCCATGGCTGGGGTGGGAATGGGTGGGATTTGAGGTCCTTTCCATCCCAAATAATTTCAGGTTTTTCTGAATTCAATCCTATGAATTCTCCACTGCCCCAGGTTGCTCCAAGTCCCATCCATCCTGGACTTGAACACACAAGAAGTCACCCCAGCTCCAGCAGGGATTGACCATCCACCTCCACTGCTGGAGGTTTGACTGCCTGGGAAAACAGTGTGGGGCTATCACTGAAACACAGGAGGTTTAGCTAATTGCCTAATAATTGTGTATCTATTTTAAATTGCAGTCTAGGAAAATATTTCACATCATTTTTCTGTGCTGTGACTCTTTTGGTGACTCCATGGGATTTTTATTTCTCTAGCCCATCCAAACATCTCTGCTGCAGTGGCCTCAGTTGAATTTCTTGATCATTCCTTGCAGAGGAAACAATATCTCTGTTTATCATCTGGTCAAATGCCTGTGTCATTATTCAAGTTGCACATCTGAGGTCAGAGATAACATCAGATTTTTGACAGTATGGATGATTCAGTATGAGGATGTTTTTCTAAAATAAAAGCAAAGTTTGCTTTTTTTACTGGAGAAAAAAGAGAAAACGTAGGAAACTTCAGGTTAATTAGATTATTTAAGTTAAGGTTGGGGATCTTGGTTAGAGGTAGAGTCTAAGTTCGTTTTGATCTGGGGTTAAGGGAGGTGGAAATCTCACCGTGTCCATCTCCCTGGTTAGTCTGTGTTTGGGGTCTTCCTGACTTCATGGCAGACAGATCCAGAGGAACAGAACTCAATAGTCTCCCTTTGCAATGTGTAGTTTAATATTTCAGTGAATACAGGTGGCTGCTGTGATTACTTTTTCATTAGTATTTGGTCCCTTTTCCTGCTCCACACTCTGCTCCCATAAAGTTTGCTATTGAAGCAATGTTTTTTTCCCAGATTCACTGAATGGGTTTAAAGTGTAACACCCAACTGTTAAAATTATTGCATCTTTTCCTTCAACACCTTGTCAAATAAAATGTCTCATTACCATGCAAATAGAAATTCTTGCTGTTGCCAGGCAGGCAAAGTGTTTGGGTGCAGATTACAAGTTGCTGAACCCTGGTGTTGCTCCAACACGTCGGGAACAAGCACAACTTCCATCCTGGTGTGATGGGCTGGGAGTGAGGGGGAAATGTCAGGCTGGGGCCTCACATTGGAACAGCTCAATCCACGCTGGGAGGGCCTGGGATGGCAGAGCTGAGGGGCAGCTGATGATGTTGGCGTTGGGATTTGGATAAGGATGCGCTCAGTGAAACCCTGCCCGTGCCCAGAGGGGGCTCACAGCAAGGATGGAGAGGGACATCCCACTGGGCCATGGGTGCTGGGACAGGGGAATGGCCTGAGGGTGGAGAAGGGTGGGTTTGGATTGGTTATTGGGAATTGGGAATTCTGGCAGGGTGGGCAGGCCCTGGCACAGGGTGCCCCTGTCCAACCAAGGCCAGGCTGGACATTGGGGCTGGGAGCACCTGGGACAGTGGGAGGTGTCCCTGCCATGGCAGAAGTGAAATTGGATGGGTTTGAAGGTCCTTTCCAACCCAAACCAGTCTGGGATTTTATGGTTCTGTGTAGAGACAGGAATTAAATTTTATTCACTTTAAGACATCAACTCTGTCTTGCACCAGGGACACGTCCTTGGAAGGGCAGACCCAACGCAAGTTGGTGAAGCAGTTGATGATTGCTGAGCTGGATGTTGCATATCAGCTGTCCATGTACCAAAACATTGATTCTATACAGTTTGCATGAATATATTTATTTAAAATTCAGGCATTAAGATCATCAACCCATATTCCTGTTTAGAGACCGGTTTCACTTAAGACAAACATTTGTGTGAGTCTCACAAAACCAGTTCCTTGCTGCCAGTGACCTGAAGCAGCTGCTCACTCCTGAGCTGGTTTGTAAAGTCAAACCCCTCCTGGAGTACCGAATTCACAGCAATTCCTTGGCAGGGAGTGGGTCAGAGTTTGTTTCAGGAGCTGAACCATTTCTTTGGGCAAAACTTTGAGTGATTTTCAAAACCTCCACCACCTTTTTCTTGTTGTTTATTCTTTCTAGGAAAAAACAATTTTGCATGCAAACAATTAGCAGTTCTTCTGCTGGTGTCTAGTCTTTAATGTCAATATTTTAGCTCTCTGTCTTTGCTGTTCAAAACACTAGGAACGGGTAATTCATCCAAAATAAATATGCAATTTTGAAGCTGATTTTCAAGCAGATGACTGTGAGGAGGTGCTGGAAACAAGCCAGTGGCTTCTCATCTTGTAGTTCCCAGAATTAATTTCCTCACAAGTGCAAAAGGCTACAATACAAAATTAATTCAATCCCCACTAAATGTTTCCCTTTGCCAGTCGCGTTCCGTTCTTTCAAGAAATTCTTTCATTCTTTCCATCTCTTTCCAACAGCAGGAAAACAAACCAGCAAAGTTCTACCTCTTAAAAGAAAAAAAACAAAACTGGTTTCCAAAGTTTGGTGATCTTTATCCTTGCTTTGGAAGAGGGAAATTTTCTTTTCAGGTAACTTGTCCAAGGATAATTTTTACATTTTATGGTGACTTTTCTTAGAAACCAACTTCTCCTTTCCAGAGCATCTCCCCTGTGTTCTGCTCTGACTCCTTCGTTAGGGTTTATTTAATTACAGTGTGCCTCAGGGTTGCTTTTTCCAGAGGGGAAATGAAATTTCAGGTTTTCTAGATCCAACACTCAAGATCACTTTTATATCTCTCAAAAACAACACCTGGTTAAATGAACAAAAATATGCCATAAAGGAGGAATTTAGACATTATGTTAAAAACTAAAAAATTGCTCAATTTTTTGTCCCACTCTGCTGAAATAAGGGGATTTTTAAAGCAATTAATGTTTCTGTAAAATCAAATGTTATTTTAAATGATTTTCAGAGTATCTTCAGCTGCTCACACAGGTTTGAGATGTATAATACAACTCCTTTCCTGAAAAGACTTTTGTGCTAAGCTGCATTAAAATAGCAGATTTTATTGGGAAAGAATTGGCTGAATGGATGAGATTTCTTCAGCTGTAAATACATAACAAAAGAGAGCTTTTTGTGGAGTTTTTTTTTGAGAATCCTCTTTGTTACAAAGTCACAGTTTGAAGTTCTGGATTTGATAACTGTAGATATTAATATGGGTTAGAAAGTCAGAAATCGCCTTGAGAGCCTTGTCCTCCTGAATCCCCAGTGCCAGAATATTTTTCTGGGAAGCAAAATTGCCTTTTTCATGAAAGAGTCAGAGTGTCACCAACTATGGATGAGTGCTATCAGTTGTCTCCTGAGACTATTTCATGGAATTTTTATTCTTGCCTCCAAACTGTGGCACCGTTCCCTCTTCACCTCTCAAATTGAATGAAATAAGAAGCTTTCTGTCTCAGCGTCTCAAAATCCTCTGGTGCTTCCAGTCCCTCCTTGTCAGGCACACTTGGGTATTTTCTTTTTTTTTTTTTTCCTTTTTATTGACTAAAAATAACTGGAGGCTTTATCCTCCAGCACGAGGTTTCTTGACCAAATGTTCAGCGTGGATTTCTGCTGTCCTTGGCTGAGGAACCACCAAGGAACCTTCTGTAGCACAGACTCCTCCTGATTTCCATCACACATCAATACCAGATGGGCAGTTTTGGGGGTTTTCACATTGATTTTATACCTACAATTTCCCATCAGCTGTGTGATTGATAATTTAACCCCTTCTGAGTGTCTGAAGTCTGTATTTCCTTCCAGTTCGTTCCACAGTTGTGTGATTAAAGATGAGTTCGCTCACACAAAGTCTGAACTTCACTGTTCAGTTTTTTCTGAGACCTCAGCAATATCCTATCTCCTGCAGTGAGTGAGGTGATTTCAGGTAAATCACTGCAATACAGGAATACCTGACACCAGACATGTTTTCTAAGTCAAGTGGCCACTTTCTGGAAGATGCAGCCAAATCCCTGTAGCATTTTGTGTTTCACCTTCTCTGAGCATGACACTGAATCCAGCCTGGCTTTCCCCAAAGGACAAAACTCTCCTGCCCCCTGGATCTTTAAAATTAAACACTAATAACCCTAAAGTCTGAGTGGCTAGAACTGCTTTAATGGCAGAGGTTATTCCAATAGATAACCAGGATTTATTTTGTATAAAACCCAGCAATATTAATGTTGTTTTGTAATTACACTTTGCTTATTTTAGTTACAATAGGTGCTGTAGTAACAATGAGAAGATGCAGAAGGCTCCAAAACTTCACTTTAGGGAGAAATTCCCCCTCAGAGGGTCAGAAAATATTTCTTTCTAGAAATGTGTGATTGACTTTGACCTCTCGAGTGCAAGAACTGATGCTGGGAGGGTGAAGGAGAGGATTTCCACACTCAGGGTCTGTCAGAGAATGAGGTATGGGTATTTTCTTAGAAAAAAGAAAGCTGTGCTGTGCTCCAGGTCTGTCCCAGCTCTGCTGGCTTGTGGCACCTTCTGGAGAGGCAACTGCAGTTGCTCTGGGTAAAATGTAGTTGATAATATCTCAGGAAATGCTGCTTTTCCTGCAAGCAGCTTGGTACGGATTCTGCTCAGCCCCAGAATCACTTGGGCTGCTCAGAAATGATAGAAATGTCGGATTAACATTACTGGACACCAAAAAAAAGCCCATTGCAAGCTTCCCATGTTCCTCAGGTGGATAAACATTGGAAGGGAGTGTGACATTGGAATCCGACGGCAACAAAGGAAAGGCATAAACAGCTTTTTTTCAGATATTTGTTAGTGGCAGGAATGCAGGAAACCCAGCTTTTGAGAATGGGAAATAGGCTTTTCTGTCCAGTTTTGTGTGCAGATGCAGCACTGGAAAGCTCCATATCCTGTGCTGCTGCAAGCCCTCGTCACAACTAGAGCGGAATATCTGCCAAACATCTTTGGTTCATTGCTTCCCGAGGTGTCTGGACGTGCACTTGTGTGTGGGCAGCTGAGGCTGAAGGCAGTTTTTATAATTATGCACCTCTGAAAAATAAAATCCAAGTGTAAGCCTTGGCATGCTCTCTGATAGTGTGAAAAACTGCTCTGAGGAGACACAAATTGGTGCATTTTGGACTATTCCCATCTGAGCTGCGCAGGCAACATGAGAAGTGGCAGCGTGGCTGTCAACAGAGAGGCCAAGGACCCCGAGCTTCACAGCCTGCTCCAGACCCCGCTGTTGTTATTCCCAGAAAAAATTACTGTCAAAAAAAACCCCGCTTTGTAAAGCCATAATAAATCCAGCAGAGCGAGCGCCCCTTCCGCGGCGTGCTGGAAGGGGGGTGGGTGTTAAATGGAATATCCAGGCTGCTTTGGTTTGCTGCATTTTGGGAGGTCTGGGGTTTAAATCCCACTTTCTTTTTGTGTGTGTGTTTTTAGATGTGTATTTTTCAGCGTGAGGGATTTCTGCTTCCCACTGATTTTCAGCTTGCTCTGCCCCTTCTGGGGTTTTCTGCAGTGGTGGGAGGGGAGGATACAGAACTTAAAGCACATAAGGAAATTGCAGCATTTTCCAGGTAGGTTCATCTCATCACTATCCCAATATCAAGTAAGAAAACAAATTTTTATAATAAAAAAATTACGACATTTTCCCTTTTTTTTTTTTAGGAAAAACACTAAAATTTGGATTTTGAACATCAGGACAGTTGAATGGGTTCAATGTCACAGAATTGCCGTGAATAATTCACTCCTAAAACCTTTAACTGCCATAAGAGCTGGAAATAGTGTTAAATTTTACTGTGGCAGTTTTAAGGAGCAAATTGATCTTTCCTTAGGCTTTGTAAAATAGATTAACCCTCGGGTCAGGTTGATCATGAGCATTCAGATGCATTGGTACAATTTGCCCAAATTTAAAGACTCTGGTTGAAGTATTTGTAAATCCTCACACCAGGCTATTCTCGCTGGGTGCAGGGGAGGGGACCAGGATAGAAAAGGGCCTAAAAACTGCAGATATTCCTATTTTTGTGAGGATTTGTTCTCATTTAATTCCCAGCCAGGGAGCTGTGCCATCAGCACTTCCAAGCAATGCCTTCCCTGCCCAGGAGCCGTCCAGGGGTGCCGAAAACTCCTCAGGTTCTACAGATAAAATATTGAAAATATTTCAGGAATGTCTTCATTGTCCCCTGTCCCTCAGGATGAAAGTGATCTCCTGAATACTTTGTGGATAAACTCCTTTTCTCCTTTTATCATCCCCCTGAGGGTGAGCTGTATTTATGTACCTTTGCTCTTCTCGCTTGGGCCTTCACGGCTGTATTTTTATGATTTTATGGACAATTATTGTGAACAAAAAAGAATTATGAAGAAATTTTTAACATTTAAGCAAACTTTTCCCACATAAAACTCCTTTTAGCGCGAGTTCAGGGTTGTTATTTCCTGATTTCAACATGAAATAAGTTTATTTTCAAATTTTTATTTTGAAGACTCATTGCAACAAATTATTTTGTCTTCTTTTTGCCTTAATCCCACCAACATGGCAGAGGGCATAAGAGAAAAAGGGAAATATATGAGAGGAAAGAAGGCAACAGTGCAAATGTACCCATTGGATGTGGGAATTTGAACCAAACACTGCTTTACTCCCTGCACATTTTTGTTTGGAGAGGATTTGTGGAATTAGGGATATATTTTTCCCATTTAAACTTGCACAAGGCAGAGGGAGAATTTCACTTTTGAAAACCAGAGTGGTGAGCTGGATGAGTTTCAATTTTAGGTGCTGTTTAAAGGTTTTAAACATAAGGAAAATCTTAATTTTGTTGAGATTAACTACTAAATCTGGTATTTCCAGTAAAATCTCTCATACTATGTTTATGCTTAAAGCCGCATATTGTAGGCGGAGGGAGGAAGAAGATCTTGGATTTTTATTCTGATTTAGTGGGGTTGAGTCATGGCATAAAGCTGGAAAATTAAATAAGTGGCTGTGGAAGTGTTGATCCACAATCCCAAAGATAAAACGGGAAAATCTGCAAATTTAAAGCAGTGTCCTTTGAAAAAACAAGGAATAATAATCCTGGATGGAAGGCAGAGTTCTTACAGGGGAGAAGTTTAGGACAGAACTGTAAGATCTGCCTCTGATAAAAGGGGAGGGAATTTCAGTGTATGGAAAAGGAAGAAAATCACTGGAGATCTGCATGGCTCCATCATGGACTGGCCCTTCAAAAACCTTAAATATCAGGGGAAAAAAAAGAGAAAAAGGGCAGCTCACCTCCAAAAAAAAGGTTACAAAAGGAATAGCACCAGAATATAGAGCCAAAATAAAGAAGGAAAGGAAAATGCAGATGGGAGTAGCAAGAGACCCGGAGAAATCCAGTGATGAGTACATTAGGAGTAAGAGGAAGACCAAGCAGAGCGTTTGCTGTGCTCCTTGAGGGAAGCAGGGAGCCATTAGCAAATGAGACTGAAGTGTTCAATGACTTCTTGCATTTGTTTTCAATTAAAAAGAAAAAAAAAATCAAAAGTGAGCAGATGGTTTGCGCAATTAATACCAGGAGAAAATGGATGAGATCTCAGCCTAGGAGATCTACTGACAGAGTCCTGCCTCTTTCAAAAGGCCTGATTGTTTTAATCTGAGCATACTTGAGGGACTGGCTGCAGCACTTGCAGTCACACCAGCAACACTTTGGAAAATCCAGGGAGGCTGGGAGAGCTCCTGGATCTGGGAGAGCTCCTGGATCTGGGAGAGCTCCTGGACCTGGGAGAGCTCCTGGGTCTGGGAGAGCTCCTGGATCTGGGAGAGCTCCTGGGTCTGGGAGAGCTCCTGGGTCTGGGAGAGCTCCTGGGTCTGGGAGAGCTCCTTGGTCTGGGAGAGCTCCTGGGTCTGGGAGAGCTCCTGGGTCTGGGAGAGCTCCTGGGTCTGGAGGAGCTCCTGGACTTGGGAGAGCTCCTGGATCTGGGAGAGCTCCTGGATCTGGGAGAGCTCCTGGGTCTGGGAGAGCTCCTGGGTGTGGGAGAGCTCCTGGGTCTGGGAGAGCTCCTGGCCTCTACCTTTGGTGGAGAAAAGGAAAAAAGGAATCTGAGGAAGGGTAGGATTTGGGTTTCCTTTGGTTTGTTCTAAATTTTTTATTGCAGGCACTCAGATTGTACCAAGGAAGGTGTTCCAGGCCAGGTTGGAGCACCCTGGGATAATGGAAGGTGTCCCTGCCCATGGCAGGGGGTGGAATGAGATGATTTAAAGGTCCCTTCCACCCCAAACCATCCTCTTTAAGGAAGGGTGCAGCAACCATTGTGGACCTAGCAAATCACAGGTTTATCAGTTTCCCATCAGTGAGAAGAAGAAGATGTTTTGGTGTTCAGAAAGGCTTTGGACCTCCTCAGATGGTGGTCTCAGTGCTGAGCAGAGGAATGGCTTGAGCTGGCACAGTCCTTAAATTTGCAGGTGGGAGGGAATGGAGATTCACTGCAGGGTGGAGTCTGTGTGTAAAATAATTCTTGTGCATCAACAAAACAGTGTTAGTACAGGTGATGTGGCTGAAAACTGTCAGCTGTTCTCTACAGGCCTTTATCAAGATTAATCAACCAACAAGCCCAAGGCAGGCAGCTCTGGGAGAAGACTTTCCAATGGAATTTTTCCAGAGTCCAACTTTTCTGTAGTTTCTCCATTTACTTA